>NC_055997.1:37995241-38258153 GCF_018446385.1 Zingiber officinale | reverse complement strand
GATCAATATTTTTAAGTTTATTTTTCATTGGAGAAAATTTCTTATAATGCACCACAACCGATTCAAATCTCCGAGGGCTGAGGTCTAATTCCACTTTTATAAGATGGTGAATAATTAGATGATTTATCAAATGAAACATATTTGGATTGATCATTATCATATTATCCATATCCCCTTATTGATATCCAATTGGGAATTCGTGATTACATATTTTCAACACTCATTTACTGTTTATCATTGACATTAGGAGATTTTGATAAACTTGTCAAAAGCGACCTTGTCCCTCAATCCCAAATTGATACCTCTGATCAGTATCTTGTGGTGTATAATCATTTTCACGACCTTATGCCCATGTTATATCCGTGCCATGCTGATCGTCTTGATGAATATGATGTTCACTATGAGTTTGTTGATTATTTTTATCATTTGAATTATCAATATCGTCACTTTTATCACTATCTTTATTTTCATCTCTTGATAAAACTCTTTTTTCTTTGAATTGTGTTGACTTTTCTACCATATTCTTCTTTCTTGAATAACTTTGAATGCTTGTAGATCATGATATTCTAAAACTAGTGGTTCACTATCTTTTGTCCATTTATTTAACATGTTATCATCATGAAAATATGGTTGAGATCTATTGGGTCGTAAAAATCTTCTTTTCGACACATGGTTGACTATCTACCAGTATATAAATGTTGGTGTAATTGGTTGTACCATCGATTATCAATAATATTCTAATCTGATTGTCAAGTTCCGATAAAATCTTTTATTGTCATTGTCGCTTTGTCTATTGCTTCATAGATAATTGACATTATTGGTTTTTGATGTTCGTCAACTAATTTCAAAACTTTTATTAATGGTTCAATTGCAACACAAATGTCACGAATCCTTTTCCAAAATTTTTCATTCATAATGATGTTTGTAATTTTTTCTATTTTTTTCCCTTCTTTTACTTGTATTATTGTATGTTTACAAATCATTAGAAATGCACACTTTTTATTAAATCCGACGAATGCTGAACAATACTTTCAATGGAAATAGATTTTGTTGTAAATCGAGTTTATTTCTAGTCTCAATAATTCACCGTCATTTGCAAATGTCTTTATCAAATTTACAACTTTATCACTATTATATATAAAACTCGTTATTTACTTGATTTTCTTAACCCACTTTGTTACTTTCGTCATCTTGCCAACATCTTCTAGAATGATGTTGATAAATGTTCTACAAAAGGACACCAAAACAAATGTGATTTTTCTATGGTCAGTTTGGCACCATCAACTTTATTTGCACCTTCACTGCCTGTGATCACTTCACAACATTTTAGTCCCTGATTTTATGAATAATTTTATTAAAGAAAGATAAAATAAAATCAGCTATCTTGGTTTGGTTTTGTTGGTACAATCAAAAAAATTATGAAATATCATTTTACAATCACAGTATATCATAACATTTATAATTGGATGCTTGTACATGCTCTAACCATCACTCATTATTGTGTATCCATATTTGACTATTTTGATCTTAAAGTGCTTAAATATTCATTTATCTCATTTACCTCCTCTTGTAATTTAAAGACTGCCAAGTTTCTATGATACCTTTTATTCCAATTCTAACCTTTTATCATAGATTGATAATATTGACTATTATCTGTTACATTAAATGGATTAACATTATATATGAATTATTTTGATATTATCTTATCAACATCTTTTAATTTTTCCGATATTGTTATGTTTCGTGGGAAATATAGAAAAGTCAATACAAAGAATCAGTACTAAAAAAATCTTAAAATCATTAAATTGGTAAGATATGTACATATAAATTTAAAATATTATTTATATATTGTTTATCTTGACCATAGTCTCTACATTGACTTTTACTTTACAACTATCTTTGATGGCTTTTATTTGTTTATTTGCATTAAACTTTTACATATCTTAAAGTCTTGAATATGTTTTCATAATATTGATAATATTTTCTTAGGAGTTTTATGATGTCTCGACATTATTTGTAATATGTTGTTTTAATCTCATAATTACTTTGGTTATAACTTTTTTATAAAATTTACATCGTACTATTTTACCGTCATCATCTACTTTTTGACCACATTGGCAACTAATATCACGGTTTGATATCATTACATAAATAAATAATGATACATATTTTGACTAACTTTTAAAAAACCCACATATTAAAATATTATTTATTTATAATTAGATATTTAAGCTTATAATTGGTATTTAGATATGGTAACTCAAGAATCATGATAATGAGAAGCTGGACTACCCTAGCCTTAGGAGACTAATTAACGAAACAGAAGAACAACCCACAACCAGAGAACAACAACTGATTTATTCAACCAATACTATAATCTGTCCTTACAAACCCCACGAGATGAAGCTATGGGGTTACCAAGTTATCCTCCAGCAGTTAGAACGGAAGCAGGGCCTTCTCGACTTACAATTGAACAGAGGAATGCGCATCCACGGTTCAAAAGAGATGCGTATAATGAAATGTGGACACTTCATTTAGCACAACAATAGGGAGGCGTAATATTTGTTATTCCGAAACAATTGGGTCTCTTCCATGATGTATTCTCAAGGTGGGGTCGGTGACCCTAAACCATGTGGCAGCCCAAGGGTTTACAAATCCCAGGGACAAGGTAGAATATATGAAAAACCTCCTGGAAGAAATTGAGAAATTGGTTTGGATACAATGGCGCATGATGTATCCAACTGAGTATGATTCTCTTATAAATACTACTGACAGAAGAAGAGGGATGCAGAATGTTCTATCTCAAATGATGAGAGTCTTTTCTTCTGAAGATCATACACAAGGATCTAATGCTATACAGGATGACACCTACAGAGACTTTGAAAAAAAGTATCTTGTGATAATGTAAGGAACATTATCCAATATATGAATGATTATCTGTGACTAGCCTCCAAGATCGGAAGATTATTTACAGGACCAGAACTTTCAGAAAAATTCTAACTTAAAATGTCCGGAGACTTGGGCAACCGAATTAAGGCCGCATTTGAAGAAAAGTATATAGGCTTAACAGTTGGAGTTATTCCAAGGATCCTATTTTCATACAAATTCCTTGAGCAAGAATATAAAGACGCTACCTTCAAACGATCCTTGAAAAACTTGTCTTTCTGCAGTTAGATTCCCATTCCAGGATATTGTAAAAATCAAGGGCAAAAGAAATATGAGATCAGAAGAAGTAAGACATATAAAGGGAAACCCCACGACTCACATGCAATAATCGAGAAACGGAAACACTTGTTAAGAAATAAGAAGTGCAAGAATCGAGAAACGGAAACACTTGTTAATAAGTACCCGACTCAAAGTACTATTAGTTAATACGATTATCGGATGAGATAAAAAGTACGGATGTAATCTTCGAGTAGTTAGAACCAATATGTAAGCTATTTTTTGAGTGCGATGTAATTGCACTCGACTCTTTTAATAGATGACTAAAGAAATACATAGGCTATTATTCATTCTCCTCCTATCTTACTAATTCTACACCAATAGCTCGCTTCATTAGTCGATGATAAACCTACAAGGCCTCCCCCACTATTGGTTTGACTACTGGTAAAAAGACAAATAATTCTTTAACTCTTCAAATGCCTTGTCACAATCAGCATCCTACTAAAATTTAGTCGTCGGACGGAGTATCTCGAAGAAGAGTAAACTTCGATCAGCCAATCGAAAGATAAAACGAGATAGAGCAGTGATTTGGCTGTTCAGTCTTTGTGCTTCCTTCAAATTACAAGGAGGGGCCATATTTTGTAAAGCTTGTACCTTACTAAGATTAGCTTCAATTCCATGTTCAGTAACTACATATTCAAAAAAAATTTAACTTCTAGCCTTGAACAGACACTTGTAAGGGTTGAGCATGAGCTCATATTGTCTTAAAGTTCTGTAGATTTCTTCTATGTCATCAATCAAGTCTCCCTCCTGAAGAGATCTGATGAGGATATCATCCACATAAACCTCTATATTTCGCCCGATTTAATTTTCAAAGACCTTATTCATGAGTCTTTGATAGGTAGCTCCTGCATTCTTTACTCCGAATGGTATATATAATATTATAACAATAAGCTAAGTGCCTTCAGCAGTTATAAAACTAACCTTCTCTTGATTCTCCTTGGCAAGCAGTACTTGATGATACCCTTGATAGTCATCTAATATATAGATGAATTCACAACCAGAGGTGAAAACAACAACTTGATCAATGTGGGGTAAAGGATAATAATCTTTTGGGCAAGCCTTGTTAAGTTCTTTAAAATCAATGCAAACTCACCATTTATTTCCTGGCTTAGATATTAGGACAACATTGGCTAGCCAACTAAGAATTGAACCTCTCGAATGTAACCCCTCTAATAACTTATCCACCTCTTTTTTAATAATTTTATTTTGATCAACCCCAAAATCTCGCTTCCTTTGTTTGACAGGGCGAGCATCAGGATAAACATGAAGCATATGCTCCATGACTGGCACCCTTCACTTCTTTGGGCGTCCAGACAAATACATCGTTGTTGCGAGTCAGACACTCCACTAGCTCATCCTTTAGTCCAGGAGTCAGGTCGGCCGCTATATGAGTAGTGGCTTATGGCTGACCAGCCTGAATTTGCACTTCTTCCTTTTCTGCATATACGAGGATGGGTGACTTTTCTTGAATAGTGTTAATCTCCATCCTTTGTACTTTTCGAGCGGCATTGACCTCGGTCAATATATTAATGGAGCAATCAATATATTTTCAAATGGTTTGTTATCACTTTTCACAATAAATCCTTGCCAAATCATGGATAAATTTCCAACATTTAAAAGTATAAAATGACATTATAAGCTCAAAGAATTTAAAATGGATTATATATTTGAATTAGTGGCAATTTGACTTGGCAAAAGGACAATTAGCCTTATAATCATATATATATATATATATATATATATATATATATATATATATATAAATCAGGAAATTATATAGATCATCACATAATGGTGTATTTCTCTCATAACCATCTATAGAGAGCTAAATTAAGAATCAACCCTTCCTTGATTTAAGGACATAAATTTTTTTAAAAAAATTAAAATAAAAAAATGATTAATTAAGCTGAGTAACATTGAGTTTGAAATAATTAGCTAAGTCTTATGACAATTTGCCATCGATTATCAAGATAAATCAGGATGTCTTAACGGCGAATAGAAATTCGTGGCAATTTGAGTTTGCAAGGCAGATGAATTTAAGTGGATTAAAATTCAAAATTCAAAAATAGTTTATATTTAAATTAGATGGAGTGGTGCTCCACTTAAACATGCACTTAAGCTCGCTCCTACAAAACCTAAATGGAACACAATAAAGTATTCATTTATGAAATTTCTGCATTTTTTTTAAAGAGGTAGGAGACATGAAAATCAAACAAGCATTACCAAATCTTTAAAAAAACATATAAAATAAAATAAAAAAAATAAAAGCTTTTAAGTTTACATTGGATCAGCAGGCAATACTGGGTGTAAACCAAACAAGCGGTGACCGCTCTAGTTTTGGAGATGACAATGAAGGCAGACTCAAGGAGGTGAAGCTTTCGTCCTCTAGGCTGTAAACCAAGTTATTACCCAACTCATTCGAGAGATAAATAGAATTTGACTTCAAATCAGGCAATGAACAAGTATCAAGGCAAAAAGAAGATCCTGTGCCCAAAAATAAAGCATACTTCCCCAAATTATTTAGCGCGACCATGGCGCCTTTCTCAGTATCCACCTTCCAAACCTCCAATTTCTTATTATAATCTACTAATTCATTCGTGATAGTTGCCCGTGCGATCAGTAGATCACCGAAATACGTGCAAACAAAGTGCATGTCGAAAGTAAAATCCCAAATGCTGAATGGCAGGGCCACCACCGGCGTCCTTGTCGGAGTTGAATCCAGCGTGATGAGATCGAACGCCACCACTATCACTTCGTCATCTTCTTCAAATCGTGACACCGCATAGAGCTTGCCGTTGTGAAATGCTATGTCATCATAGTGATATTGATTTCCAGGGATCATCTTCCACTTGTCATCTCCTGCGCTAGCCAAGAACAATAACTCTTTCTCCATAGAACGGCAATAGAATACAAAGCCGACGCTGTAATCTCCACATCTAGAGGGATCGCAGGACAACACGGCTCTGATGGCCTCCAAATTTCGGTTGGTGGGGATGGAGGGAAGGTCGATCTGCACACCGGTTATAGGGTTGAGGAGCTGTACACTAACCTCGTTGGTGGTTATGAGCCAACCATGAGAAGATCCGACGATGAGGATGCCAGGAGCGCGACTTGGGATATCATACACGCGGCCCTCCGATAGGCTGAAGAAGTTGTAGGTGTTTTGATCGTTATGTCTTCCGTTTATGAGGAGGTGGTGTTCCGGCACAAGCCATGGGATCTGAGGGCGTTGACCACCGGAGCGGCGTCTGACCATATCGACCACGGCGGACCAATGTGAGCATACGGCGGCGCAGCGAAAGAGATCAGGGATCGAGACCTTGGATAGGATTAAGTATAAGAGATCCGTAGAAATCTCCGACCAGTAAATAGACATGTAGAAGAGACGATGGTAGTAACGACGACCGCGGTGGCGGCTGCTAAACGGCGACAAGAAAATTGGATATCCCTCTTCCTTCCCTATTTCCGTTTATTTGCTTAGCCTTTTTCTAAATTATTTATTCACACCTATTAATATTCATGTGAATAAGTCAACATCATATAACAAATTATTAGTATAATAATATTTAAAATAAGGGAATATTCTATTTATATAAATTATTTTTAAAATAGCATAAAATAAATTCCAGTTTAAATTTATATTTGATATGAACGGTTTCTAATTTCATATGTTTATTTTTTTTAGAAAATTAGGAAAGAGAGTGTGATGGAAGAGAGATAAAAGATGAGAGAGAATGAATAAAGAGAAAGTGTAATGAGAAAAAAAAGAGGAAAGAGAGTATGATGGGAGAGAGATGATGATAGAAGATGAAAGAGAAAATATGATGAGAGAAAAAATATGATGAGAGAGGATAAATAGAGAGAAAGTGTAATGAGAAAAAAATGAGGAAAGAGAGTATGATGGGAGAGAGATGATGATAGAAAATGAGAGAAAAAATATGATGAGAGAAAAAAAATGATGAGAGAGAAAGTGTGTTGATAAAAAAAAAAAGAGAGAGTGTGATGAGAAAGATTAAGGAGAGGATGAATAGAGAGAAAGTGTAATGAGAAAAAAAATAAGGAAAGAGAGTATGATGGGAGAGAAAGTGTGATGAGAAAAAAATAGGAAAGCGAATGTGATGGAAAAGATTGAGGAGAGAGAAAATATGATGAGAGAGAAAGTGTGTTGATAAAAAAAAAGGAGAGAGTGTGATGAGAAAGATTAAGGAGAGAGAAAGTGTGATGAGATAGAAAGCATGATGAGAGAGAAAGTAGGATGAGAAGAAAGACAAAAGAGAGTGTGATGTGAGAGATTGAGGAGAGAGAAAGTATGATGAGAGAGGAAGTATGATGAGAGAGAAAATGTGATGAGAAAAAAAAGAGGGAAGAGAGTGTGATGGAAAATATTAAGGAAAGAGAAAGTGTAATGAGAAAAAAAGAAGAAAGAAAGTGTGATAGAAAGATTAAGGAGAGAGAAAATAGGTTATAAAATGAGAAGAAAGAAAATATGATGAGAGAGAACAAGGAGAAAGAAAGTGATATGAAAGAAAAATTAAATAAATATATTTTGATATTAAGGGGGAAAATTTTAGTTTTGGGTCAAGGGTATTTTTGGAATAAGAGAATATTTTATTATAATGACTCATTGAAGGGGGAGATATGGGAATGAGTCATTACGCAATTATAAGAATTATTTCCTTATTTGTATTTCCATTCCTATAATCTAAACATCAATAATGATAATCAATGATTGCTATTCTCATTCTCTACTCTTATTCCCCTAAACCAAACGCCTCCTAAGATTACTTGTTTCATCCTTAGCGGGTGTTTGGTTTTTCCTAGGAATAGGAATCGGAATGAGAATTATTATATTATGAAATGAGAATGAGTATGAGCATACTCTTAAAAGTAATGTTTGGTTAGTTGCATATTTTCTATCGGAATAAATCAAAATTTCCTTTTCTACCTTTAAAGGAAAATAAGAAAAAAAATTAGATGTGAGAGAAAGATGAATGTGAGAGAAAAATATGATGAAAAAGAATGATGAGAGAGAAAGTGTGATGAGAAAGAATGAAGAGAGAGAAAGTGTGATGAGAGAAAATCAGAAAAGAGAGTGTGATAGGAGAGAGCATGATGAGAGAGAAAATATGATATGAGAGAAAGTATGGTGGGAGAGGGTGAAGAGAGAGAAAATATAATGAGAAAAAATGAAGAGAGAGTATGATGAGAGAGATTGAGGAGAGAAAAAGTATGGTAAGACAGAAAGTATGATGAGAGAGAAAGTGTGATGAGAAAAAAAGAGAACAGTGAGTGTGATGAGAGAGATTGAGGAGAGAGAAAGTATGATGAGAGAGAAAGTGTGTTGAGGAAAAAAGGAGGGAGTGTGACAAGAAAGATTGAGGAGAGAGAAAGTATGATGAGAGCGGAAGTGTGATGAGAAAAAAAGAAGGAAGAGTGTGCGATGGGAGAGATTGAGAAGAGAAAAAGTATGATGAGAGAGAAAGTGTAATGAGAAAAAAGAGAAAAGAGTGTGATAGGAAAGATTAAGGAGAGAGAAAGTGTGTGATAAAATGATGAGAGAGAAAATATGATGAGAGAGAACAAGGAGAGATGTGATATGAAAGAAAAAATAAAAAAATATATCTTGATATTAAGGGAGAAAATTTTAGTTTTAGGTCAAGGGTATTTTTGGAATAAGGGAATATTTTGATTGATGAAAATAGGGTAATGACTCATTGAAGGGAGGTACATGGGAATGAGTTATTACCTAATTTCAAGGATTCATTCATTTATTTGTATTCCTATTCCTATAATCCAAACATTAACAATGACAATCAATGATTCTTATTCTCATTTCCCACTCCTATTCCCCTAAACCAAACACCCCCTTAGTTTACCTATAGAATATATGGTTATGGCCAATGTTTGATTATGATAGGCAATGACAAAGTCTTGGGTGATCGTCGATCACGCTATAACTTTATGTCCAAGGGAGATTATAAGCTCATTATCAAGCAACAGATAGGCTTGCGAGTATATTACAAAATTAAATTGAGATCATGTCGGCTCAAGGCATAGGCCTAGAGTTTCAATTTTATTAAGACCTCTAATTTTTAATATTATTTATATTTTTTTAAAAAAATCACTTTCAATTTTAGATTATTCTTTTTTAAAAAGTTCATTTTTAATTTTATTGCATATATTTTAAATTATACACCTTAGTTTTTAAAATCTAAAACCTAATTGCCAATGTCATTTTCAAATTTGATTATTAAACTATTGTCACAGGCAAGTCAAGAAATCCTCTTGAAAGTGAATAAAATATTTAGTTCCATAAATAAGATATATTTTATATAAACTTAATTATTTGGTATGATATATTATTTGTAATTAATATTGTCAGTAATTTTTTTACCATATAAAATATGAAGATTGTTATTATATTAGATTATTTAAAAAATTAGTTTTTTTAATGATTATCGAGACAATAAATTCACATTTGTTGAAATGTGATCTGGCGATAAGAAGATGGACCCCGCTGAGGGAAGTCAACGCCACGTGGAAGTCAAAGGGCCGAACGACCGACCGGAGAAGAGGAGACCAGTCGGCCGAGCGAGGTCCCATCGGAGTCAAAGGCACCCGGCGAGGAGTTAGGGTTCCGACGCTCGTTGAATAGGATTGTACGACCGAGCGGGTGGCTCACTCGGCCGGCGGCATGAGGTAGTAATACTGCAATCAGTCTCCATAGAGCACACTACCGGGAATACCCTAAGTGGACCGGCGCATATGTCCGACCGGCCGGACGCAAGAGGGTTGCCGTCCGACCGGACACTCGACATGGAGTAAGAAGAGAATAGTCTTGGAAACATCTTCGACAGCGGATATGGCCCACGAGCGAACCATACGTAAGATCTCATGACAGGGTTCTGCTGTCCCATCAGAGACGTGCTCGGACTGTAGCAGTAAGGGGTCAGGTAAGATTTTCTGACAAGCCCATGTTGAGGTATGGGCTGAGGACACGTATTCGCCTCGATCTGTGTGCGTGAATCCCTTTCCAGCCCTATATAAAGGGCCTCACCCCTTCACCGGAGGGACGCATGCTACGATTTTTGGAGCCACTTCTTTGTTACCTGCTTGCCTGACTTGAGCGTCGGAGGATCGTCGCCGGGAACCCCTTCCCGGCCCGATTTCTTTGCAGGTTCGTCGGAGCGCCATGCGATCGGCCGGAGATCTATGTCATCGACGAGAGTGCCACGTGCCCAGCGCCCGTTGATTCAGCGATTCGGACAGGATCAAAATGTTTGCTAAAGAGATTGTAAATAAAATAAATATAGAAATTTTGTGGAAAATGTACCACTAGAATAAACAAACAATTTGATGAGAAGAAATCAATCTGATGAATCGATTGAGTCAATCAATTAGAAATTGTCGATCGATTGATATGATTCATTAATCGATTTGATGGACGAATAAGAGTCATTATGTAAGTTTTGCATGGTCAATCTGATGTAACAATCGATTACCAGATATTATTTAGCCCAGGAGAAATCCTGAAAAAGCAATTTTCATGGGCATTTAAAGGTGTCAATTCTTAAAAAGTTTAAAGTGAAGTATTGCTGCATTTCCAATTGATTAAGAGGCGTTTCCAAGCAATAAGATAACAAGATTTCATTATTATAAAATCATTTTCGATTTCCTTTGTATTTACTTTTATTCTTGTTCTTGTTGTTGTTGTTGTTGGAATGGGTATACCGGCTAGAAGCCATGAATAACCTACAAAATTAGAATTCCAATTCTCTTGCTTCTAGCTTAGCAAGGAAACACATATTTAATTAACATAAAAATTAAAGGGACTCGGAAAATTTACTTGGTTTGAGGTTGCTAATGCAAGGTAATGAGAGCTCACTAAAGGATCTCCTTCTTCGACAGGTTAGAGGCGGAGAAGTTCCTTATAGCAGTTGAAAGTACAGACTTTGATAGAACAAAAATGGAAATGAAAGTAAGAATGTCTTCTTTATGTTGGTGCAAGCAACACCAGAATCAAACCTAAGTTTTGATGTTGTTAAAGGTTCAAGTTAAGTCTTGTTGTAATCTAACAAGTTGACTGAGTGTGCAGGTTGTTTACTCAACCGGGAAAGTCCTAGTTAGAGGCTAGGCAGGAGAAATCTTAGCAGATAGTGAAACCTAAGTGAAAGTCCAAGTGGGTCGAGGGAACCCAATGCTTGGCGATGTGATCGAGAGGTCTGGAAGACCGAAGATCAAGAGAAAAGTCCTGGCGAGCCGATTAAAGCTAAGTGAAAAGTCCAAACTAGATCTGGAGGATCAAAGTTTGGCAGGTAGGTTGAGGTAAACAACTGGAGGAGCGACAGTGAGGTCGGGTTCCCGAAGGGAATAACCTTAGGTCGTCGATCCAACTGAAGAAACCGGGAGAAGGTTTTCGTTGAGATCAAGACAGTTCTACTGTCTTTTATATATTACTCATGCATTATAATTGTGCTAACATCTGTTTTGCAGGATTACTGTCTAACAGTGTTTTGTAGGTTTGGCCAGATCGGTCAACCGAACCAAAGGATCGGTCGACCGAACCATGATGACTCAACACAGGCTAGTTCATCAGCATTGATCAGAAGCAAAAGGAAAAAGAACTGATCGGTCGACCGAACCAAAGGATCGGTCGACCAAACAAATCAACATTAAAGCACCATTAAATGATGATCTTGGCAAATCTCGACGAACAGGGAAGGAGCCTGTTCGGTCGACCGAAAGTAGGGATAGGTCGACCGAACCCTTAATGAGCAGTTAATGCAAAAGATCGAGCCAGCGTCAGACTCCAGCCAGGAAGGAAGGGAGCTGGTTCGGTCGATCAAACAGAGGGATTGGTCGATCAAACCTCAAAGGCACTTATAAAATGAGGCTCAAGGTTTGAGGCAAAAACAACTTTCTAATTACAAAAAGGCTCACCTCTGCGCAAGCTGTTCGTACTGCAAGCTCACTACAACTCTTCAAACTACTTCATCCGAAAGTATCGGCCGAGCTTCAAATTCTACATTTAGTCGGTATATTAATTTTTAACTTGCATTGTATTATTTCATTAGTAAGATAGTAGGATTGTTACTATCTTGCTCATTTGTACGATCTGTTTCTTTCCGAGGATTTTGGAAAGAAGAGTTATAGTGGATTGCCCATCGGTGCGGTCAAGGACCGCGGGCCTTCAAGTAAGAGTCGACCTAGACTCCGAACGAAGTAAAGGAACTTGTCTTTTTTTTTTTTTAATTTCCACTGCACAATTCTGATTTCTAAAGAAAAAGAAAAGTTTTAAAAGAGCGCGATATTCACCCCCCTCCCTCTACCGCACTTATCCGATCCAACAATTGATATCAGAGTCTCGTAAGCTCTGAAATTACTTAACCATTTTTCGAAGCATCTTTTAAAATTTTTTTTATTGTCTTTTAGAATATGTTTCTTATTATTTCTATTTTTCAAGGACTACTAATCCCAAGACGAAAGTCTTGGAAATTGGTTTGTTATTTTCTTGTATTTAAGGATGTCGAACTCCTATCAAGAAGGTTACAGTACTGTCCGACCTCCTCTTTTCAAAGGGGAGAATTTTAGCTACTGGAAGAATAGAATGGAGTGCTATCTGAAATCAGACATTGAGCTTTGGTTCACAATACTGAAAGGCTACACACCTTCGACCAAAGATGGAACGCCACTAGAACTTGAAGATTGGACTCCTCCAATGATCAAGAAGGCACAACTAAACTATAAGGTGATCAACACCATCCAGTGCGGGCTCACAATGGAGGAGTTGAACCGAGTTGTCCCCTACGACAATGCTAAGGAACTATGGGACCCCTAGTAAAACTACATGAAGGAATTGACGAGTCTAAGGTAAATAAACAGGACTTACTTTTAAATAATTTGTTTAATATTAAAATGTTTCCCGGAGAGACGACCTCGCAACTACACGCTCGACTGAAGGACATCCTCAATGGCCTCTATCTGATCGGACACAACCTGGAAAACCACGAAACAATAAGATACGCGTTAAACGCTTTTCCGAGGAATGCTTTATGGACATCAATTGTAGATGCGTACAAAGTCTCTAAGGATCTTTCTATTCTTAAGTTAGATGAGTTATTCTATGAATTAGAATTACACGAGCAATCTAACGTAAGCTATGTCGAGAAAGGAGTTGCCTTGTATGCAGGTCCAAGCAAGGAAATAAAATCAAAAACGAAGATCGAGCCTGAAAACGAGTCAGATGCTGACTTAACAAATGAAGAAGAGTTAGTCAACATGGTTCGGAGATTGCTAACGAAGAAATTCAGAAAAAGTGCCAAGAAGACACCACTCAACTAGACCCAAAACAAATCAGAAGTGATTTGTTACGGCTGCAACAAAACGGGACATCTGAACAACGAATGCCCAAATCGGAAGGAAGAAAGGCCTAAATCGAAAAGACGAAAGAAAGCCCTCCAAGCGACATGGGACGAGACCTCTTCCAATGAATCTGACAAGGAGCAAACAAAGCATTCGAGTCATCTTGCATTTATGGCAAGAAACGAAGATTCTGACTCCGAGTCCGATGAAGAGTATGAGTCCGAGATCGACATCGAGTCCAAAAAAGTAATGGATCGGAAGATCCAAATATGGTAACGATTTATTCTAAGTCTAATTTGCTTAAAGTAGTTAAATGATTGTTTAAAAAATTGTCAAAATCTGAAAAACAAAATAACTTGTTACTTAAGGAAATAGACCACCTTAAGCAACAAGTTAACTTGAGTGACTCAACTAACCAAGTTCAAGTCGGAACTTCAACTCAAGTTGAAAAACTTGAGGAAGAAAATTCAAACTTGAAAGGTCAAGTCGAGCGACTCAAGAAAATGTTGGAAAAGTTCGAACTGGTGTCCAAGTGTCTAGACATGGTACTTAGATCACAACGAGCTGTGTACAATAAATCTGGACTTGGTTACAATCCTAAACAAACAAACAAATCATACTTGTCATTAATTAGTCAAAATGTTAGAAGTCAATTCAAGCATGGGTTCAAACAAAACATTTAACCAAATCAATTAAACCGAACCTATACTTAATCCCTAAGAGTTAAATTCATTACTTAGATAGACCTTATCCAAGCTATGACTCAGGGGGAGCAACTAGAAAGACAATTCAACCAACATGATTAACCAAACTCATACACTTAGGATTAGGTTTACTTTATGCTTAGAACGGTTAGACAAAAAAGGTTTACCAAACCCTACAACATAGCATCGGAATGGATTAGGATGATAGTACGTCAAGGAAACTTTGTCGAAGGCATGTCTAGGCTGAATATGGAATTCTACCTGGTGCACTAGACTTAGTGGATCTGACCGAAGCTACCCCAGTCAAACATGGGCTAGTTAGACCAAAATTTAGTATTAAGTTTTTTGAGCGGGAACAATTTGAAAAGTCTTCAGCAAGTGGTCCACCGTTGCTACACAAGAAGGTCATATGTCTCACCGCTGAACTGAAAACTTATCCTTAAGAAGCCTGCTTGATTAACCCAAAGCTAAGTTTGAATCTAATATGGGTTCAATAACCTTTTTCAATAATTCAATAATTTAAAATTAATTAAATAAAAATTCTTTAAAAAAATTATATAAATAAATAAATTAAAATTATTTTTAAAAACTTAATTAAAATTATTTTTAAAAAACTTAATTAAAAATTATTTTAAAAAAATTAATTAAAATTATTTTAAAAACATAATTAAAATTATTTTAAAAAAACTTAATTAAAATTATTTTTTAAAAAAATTACTTATTTTAAAAACTTAATTAAAATTATTTAAAAAACTTAATTAAAATTATTTTTAAAAACTTAATTAAAATTATTTAAACAAAACTTAATTAAAAATTATTTAAAAAAATTAATTAAAATTATTTTAAAAAAAACTTAATTAAAAATTATTTTTAAAAAAATTAATTAAAATTATTTTAAAAACTTAATTAAAATTATTTTTAAAACTTAATTAAAATTATTTTTAAAACTTAATTAAAATTATTTTAAAACTTTATTAAAAAAACTTAATTAAAATTATTTTTTAAACTTAATTAAAATTATTTTAAAACTTAATTATTTTTAAAACATAATTAAAATTATTTTAAAACATAATTAAAATTATTTTAAAACTTAATTAAAATTATTTTAAAAACTTTATTAAAATTATTTTTTAAAAAAATACCTGGTTGTTCCGTCGACCAAACACCAGGTTCGGTCGACCTAACGAGAATATAATTTTAATGTATCGGTCGACCGGATACTTTATCGGTCGATCGATATAGTAAATCGTAATAAATTTTTGGTCGTTCACCTAACTTGTTTGTCTGTGGCGTAAATTTATAGATAGACCTAACATGTGTCCGGTCACCGATCATCGACTATCCTAGTCACCGTGTTAAAGGTATCAGTCGATCAAACCCTGAATCGGTCGACCGATCAGCCTCTATATATACGTGTTCGGGCATAACACAAGCCTCGCACCCACTCCTTATATCCTCTTCTCCTCGTTACCTTCGAAGTCATTTCGCCGGTTCTAGCATCCTTTGGTGTGCAACCATGCCTCGGTATTCTCCTATTATACTTTTCCTCTTTATTTACATATTGCTAAAGTTTTTTTATTTTTATTTTTTTTATGATAGTGAAAAAAGTAGAGCAATTGCACAACGAGAGACTAGCTCTCTTAATCCCAGTCAGGACCCTAGGTTTTCGTCTGAAGAATTACGTCAATCTTTTCCAAATAAAAAATTTAAGGTAATAGGTACCCATTGTCTTGATCTTCAATTCTATCAAACTTACTGTCCTGAAGCCATAGAGATCAACCAATACTTTCAGCTAGATAGCATTATCTTTTGCCGACATGCTTACAATCCCATTCTCTGTTTTGAATTTTATCATAACCTGTGTGAACTTGACCACCATCACTATAGGACTAGAGTAGCCACCAGAGAGATGTTGTTTGATCTAGATATGTTTCTTCAATTTTTACGGATCCGACCTTCGATGAACCGTATATTTTTCAGTGTTTCTCTTCCAAACCCATTACCTGCTCCTTTTTCTCATCTTACTCTTGATCTTATGTATGCCGATTTTTTTTAGGGAGCTCATCCTAAGAAGATGTCTACTGTACCATTAAGTCCAACTGATAACGCCCTTTATAAAATGATTGTTTCATGTATTCATCCTTTATCGTCTAGGGATCAGGGGGTTCTGCGTCCTGTTCATCTCTTTTTAATGTATGCACTACGACACCATCTTGACTTTGACTTAGGATACTGGGTTTACCATTTTATTATCTACTATTCGGGGTACAGTACCTTGAATAAAGTCCACATGATCCAGTGTCATGTCCTCACCACGGTGAACTTCTTTAGGTGTCGGAGTTCACCATGGTGAACTAATTGAGTTATCTGATTTCGATCTTGTCGGTATTAGGCAGTTTGTCTTTGGCTGGGATTAGGACTAGCGCCGAGGACCTTGTGTATAAACAGACTCATCCACATTACGTTCCACCGGCTGTCGACGAACCTATTGCTGAAGAAGATCCGATCCCAGTTACCGCGTCTCCTCCGGTGGTTATTGATCCAGGATTTGCCATGACGCCTTACTTTGACTTTGCTCAGAGCAGTTCATATGCACCTCCTCCTCCGACCAGTGACTTCTTTACCCGTCTTCGTGATGATATTTTTAGTCGATTTACCTCCTTAGAGACGAAGATGGATGATCAGTACAACTCCCTTCAGGGTCAAATTGCAAACTTTCGTCAAGAGATGATGGATCGTACTAATTCTTTAGAAAGGGAGCAGCAAAGGATGTTTGACTATTTTCGAGATGGTGAGGATGAGGAGGAGTGATTTTAGGGTTTATTATTTCTGACTTGTTGTATTAACTACCTTGGATTATGACTAAGTATGTTATTAAGTACTTTTCAGTTATGACCTTCTTTAGTAGCTTTTGTTATATTTTATAGAATAGGTTTCTTAAATTCTTTCAAAATATTACTTAGTAGTTTTTCAAATTATTTTTGTAAAAATTTCCCATTTCAGATTTTGGTTTTCAAAACTCTTTCAAAATATTTTCATTTTCTAGAGTAGCCTAGGTCCTACCGTAGACTTGCATGATCCTATAGTTCTAAGAGCCAGCATCTCACAAGCACAGTAGGATCCCTTGCTTGATAACTTAGTGTAACAACCCACCCTTCTTGCTACTACTACTCTCTAAGGATGACCGTTACTTAACTACTACTCTACTTACTAGTGTCACTTATGCTACTATTAGCGACACTTAGATTTATCACGGTTCAAACGAATTCCTACCGAAAAATTTCGGCAGAGTCACCCCTGTACCGGTGACTAAATCCATAGTACATAAGATATATATGCAGCCACAGGCGGCTGGAACACATTTTATTCACAACCACGCAGTAATAAATCAACAGTAAAAGAAAGAAACTACTCTAGCAAAGCAACCAACTACATCACTCCACCAATAATACAAGTGAACTACCTACAAATGCGGAATAAACTTAAATACAGTCTCAATCTCAAAATAACACTTAAGGAAATCTAAAAGAATTAAACAAAAAGCCTTAACAGTTTTGTCAGCTAATTCTGGATCTCTCCATAGTCCAAACATCACACACCTTCATCACCACCACCATCCTATCGCCTCCCTTTCATATCTTAGCTTTTCCTTTATCTGCAGTAGGAGAAAAGAAAACAAAACTATAAGCGAAAACGCTTAGTAAGTACTAATCTATCTCACAAAAACTCGAAGTGCATAAAAGAAATGCAATAATACTGAAACTGAAATGCTAAAGCAAAGTTGCATGTACTCATGGTATACAGAAATAAAACTGAATACTAAACATGCTCACTAACTGACAGGAAAGTAATGAAATAACTACTGTAAGCTTAGAATTAAAGAACTAAACTTTTATTGATTCTAAGCATAAACTTGTTTCATTTTCTTATATCCTTATACTAGAAATTAATCTTTTAATTTCTCTTTCACTATCTTCTTCTTGTTCTTCTTACTTTTCTTATACTAGAAATTAATCTTTTAATTTCTCTTTCACTATCTTCTTCTTGTTGTTCTTACTTTTCTTATACTAGAAATTAATCTTTTAATTTCTCTTTCACTTTCTTCTTCTTGTTCTTCTTACTTTTCTTATACTAGAAATTAATCTTTTAATTTCTCTTTCACTTTCTTCTTCTTATTCTTCTTTTCTTTTCTTTTCTTCTTTGGGCCCAGGCTTAATACCATCTTTGTTTTGCGCGCTCTCTAATAGTGACTGAGGTAGCGAGCCTCTAGTCCTATGAGGTAAATACCTTGGTCTTACCAGGGCCAAGACCTTGGAATTGGTCACCTGGATTTATTTAACGACAACCTTGGAAGTCGGGTACTAACCTCTTACTTTAATTTACTAGTTATCTCTTTTTAACTAGTCTCTAGTCTTTTCTTTACTCTTTTATTTTCCTCATAATCTTTTACTAGAGTTTGTTGGAATCCTTTAGATATACCTAACAAGTATAGGATTACAATTAACTAAACATGCTATATAAAACAACACAAGGGAACCCAATCTAAACTCTCTCTAAGCATGTTATCAAACAAGGCAAAAGAAAAGCAAAATCTGAACTTCTAACATGCTGTAAATAAAGGAAAAGAAAGCACATCTGAACTTACTAATCACGCTATAGAATAGGGCAAAAGAAAGTAACTTTGGGCCTTCTAAAACATGCTGTGATAAGAGCAAAGAAAGCTAATCTAATCTTACTAATCATGCTACAAAACAAAGCAAAAGAGAGCAACTTTGAGTTTACTGATCATGCTATAAAATAAAGTAAAAGGAAGCTAATTTTGGACTTTCTAAACATGCTGGATAGGGTAGCAAAAGAATGTGACTTTAAGCTTTCTAAACATGCTGTAAATAGAGCAAAAGAGTACAACTTTAAGCTTCCTAAACATGCTGTAAAATAGAGCAAAGTCAATCACTAAAATGCTGGATAGGGTAGTAAAGTAAGCTAACTCTGAATTGTTATAACGAGGTTGTTCTTGCCTTTCAAACAGTAATAAACAATCTATCCCAACATACTAGTATACTAAGTGGTGCATGCTTGTTAAGTAGTAGGGAAAAACTAAACCGTGCATGCTCTAGGTAATGGATGTTCATGTCCATGGAGGTAGCAAACAAAACCCAGAACTACCTACTATTAACTAAGGGTTGTTTATGCCCATTTGCTCGGCCAAAATAAAAAAATGAACTTCTGGAATTTATGGCAGCAGGTGTACATACACGGATACTACAACTAAGAGCTAAACTTCTTCTATACAATTAAACTCAAACAATAAATAGCATGCTCAATAGGTAGGCTACTGAAGGTAAGGAATAAAAGGGAAAAAAACCCCTAACTTATAGTCCTGTTCAATAGCAAACTCAAGCAAGAACTCACGACACAACACTTTGCATGGTAAAATTTGGCACAGCAGCTTCTACAAAGAACTCACATAAAATTTTCCACAACATGCTTCGAATTCACAATGAACAAGAGCACAATTTCTCAATCCTAACATGCTGTGCTCGTATAAAGGAAAGATCAAACTTGCTGTGCATGCAAATACTAAGATTCTAGGGTTCCTGCTAGGCCTCGGAAGCAAAGGAAGAACCAAAAAGGAGAATAATTGCACTTATACAAGCTTGCTGTGATGTACAACTATTTGTGCCAAATTGAATCGTAGTCAATTGCAGGAAAACTTAATTGTAACTGAAAAAGCTAAGCACCCTAAGTACTCAATGCAACCTAGGGTTCATGTAAAGCTCACGAAAATCTTCAAATTACAGCCGACGGTAAAGGATGAGCAAACCGATTCTAGGGTTCGTGCAAAGCTTCAGAAACCAGATATTCAGGAAACAAGGAAACTAATCCGAGAGTAGTACTTATCGAGGGTTCTTGGACTTACAATCGAAGGAGAGGAAGGTCTAGGGTTCCGGGTGGAGCTTGAAACTTTTGACTTCTTCTTGTGCCCGCGCGCTCTCCTTGCCGAGAGAAGTTCGGCTTCGTGAAGAATCCGTGGAGGAGAGAGCTCGCCGGCCGCTGGAATCGCCTAGGTTTGAGCTGCGGTCTTCGCCCGAGGAGAGGAGACGCCGTCGCAAGGGAGGAGGAGAGAAAATGTTTAGGTTTTATTTTTCCAAAAAAATGAAAACCTAACTTTGTTTCTTATATCCGGGTTTTGATCAAAACTATGCTATAAACCTAATTTCCTCCATATAAGGTTAACAAAATCTTGTAGCTCAGCTGGTTGGGACGGTTTTGCTTGGGTCAGTCCGACCCGAGGTCGTGGGTTCGAACCTCGCCTTCCACAGTTTTTGTCAAACTTTCTTTCTTTTTGTAAACATACTAAATGACCTCTAAAAATTGCGTAAAAATACTCTAAAATTTTCTAAAAATCTCTAGAATATTTTAAAAGCATTTCCGAATATTTTTATGGACATTTGGAACTCGAAATAGGAAAAATCGGGTCGTTACAATCCCCCATACCTTATAAAAAGTTCGTCCTCGAACTTAGAATAGCTCTGAATACTTCTGTCTCATACTGTCCTCCCGCTCCCAAGTTATTTCCTCATGCTTCTGGCTCTGCCAGACGACCTTCACTAGCGGTACTTCTTTGTTTCTCAATCTCTTGACTGCTTTGTCCACTATCTGTGTAGGTCTACTCTCATAACTAAGATCCTCTTGGATATGCACGGACTGAGGCTGAATCACTTGGCTCGGGTCATATCGGCACTTCTTTAGCATGGAGACATGAAATACATTGTGTATTGCTGACATATCTTGTGGTAAGTCCAACTTGTAAGCTACTTTCCCAATCCTCTCTATGATCGGGTAAGGTCCTACATAGCGAGGACTTAATTTGCCCTTCTTGCCAAATTTCATCACTCCCTTCATAGGAGCGACTTTGAGGAAAACTGAATCTCCTACTTGGAATTCCAATGGCCTACGGCGTGTGTCAGCATAACTCTTCTGTCTGCTCTGGGCAGTTTCAATTCTCTGTCTGATTTTCTGGATCGCCCGAGTAGTCTCATATATCAGTTCTGTCTGAATGCCCAGCTCTACTTCCATTTCTTTTCTCTCTCCTGCTTCTTGCTAGCATATGGGTGATCTGCATTTCCTTCCATATAGTGCTTCATAAGGTGTCATCTTTATGGTGGCCTGATAGCTATTGTTGTAGACGAATTCAGCTAAGCACAAATACTTGCACCAACTTCCTTTGAAATCTAGCGCACAAGCTCTGAGCATATCTTCTAAAATCTGATTCACTCGCTCTATCTGTCCATCAGTTTGTGGATGGAAAGCTGTGCTGAACTTAAGTTTGGTGCCTAGTGCATTCTGAACGCACTCCCAAAAGTGTGAAGTGAAGCGCCCATCTCTATCAGAAATGATAGATTTAGGAACTCCATGAAGTCTGACTACCTCTTTAACATATAGTTGTGCCAACTGCTCTATGGAGTGGGACACCTTGATGGCTAGGAATTGGGCAGACTTAGTCAATCTGTCCACTACTACCCATATTTCGTCATATCCATTTGTAGTTCTTGGAAGACCTGTTATGAAGTCCATGGATATATCTTCCCATTTCCATTCTGGTATTGGAAGAGGCTGAAGAACTCCTCCTGGTCTCTGGTGTTCTGCTTTGACCCTCTGGCATGTCAAGCAGGTACTGACATATTTAGCAACGTCTCTTTTGAGTCCTGACCACCAGAACCTCTGTTTCACATCTTGGTACATCTTGGAAGAACCAGGATGCATGGAGTATGGTGTGCTGTGAGCTTCTTCTAAGATCTTCTTTAGAAATTATGTGACCTAAAAACGCCACCTGATTTAACCAGAACTCACACTTGGAGAATTTAGCATAAAGCTGCTTTTGCTGCAGAGTCTGCAGTACCATCCTCAAGTGCGTGTCATGCTCCTCTGGGGTCCTTGAATAGACCAGAATGTCGTCGATGAATACGATGACGAATTTGTCAAGATATTCTCTGAACACTCTGTTCATTAAGTCCATGAAGATCGCAGGTGCATTAGTCACTCCAAAAGGCATGACCACAAACTCGTAGTGTCCATATCTGGTCCTGAACGCCGTTCTGGGTATATCTCCTTCTTTCACCTTCAACTGATGGTACCCAGAGCGCAGGTCTATCTTTGAGAACACTGTTGCTCCTCTTAACTGATCAAATAAGTCATCGATCCTGGGAAGGGGGTACTTGTTCTTGATTGTCACTTGATTCAAAGCTCTGTAGTCTATGCACCTCGGCATTGATCCATCTTTCTTCTTGACAAACAACACAGGAGCTGCCCAAGGTGAGTGACTGGGGCGAATGAAGCCTTTGTCAAGTAACTCCTGTAGTTGTTCTTGTAACTCCTTCAGCTCTGCTGGAGACATGCGATACGGAGCTTTTGAAATTGGACCGGTTCCAGGAACCAATTCAATCTCAAATCCACTCATTTATTGGGAGGTAGTCCAGGTAGAACTGCTGGGAATACTTCGGGATATTCACAGACCACCTGAACCCCCTCTTTCTTACCTTCTTTCTGTTCTTCTGCACTTACTTGACTGGGGCTCCGGGCTCCCTACTGTCTTGTCTTCTATCTTGGCTGGCTTGAACTCTATAAACTCCTCATAGAGCTTGTTGGTGATCTGCAGGTGGAAGAACCCTTCATAAAACTCTGACTGAAAATCAGCCCAGCTCATCTGATCAGCCGCTCTCTTGGTCTTTATCCTCTCCCACCACATACAAGCATCTCCAGACAGGCAGAAAGAGGCGCACTTGACCTTCTCGACTTCTGGCCAGTCAAGAAGCTCCATAGTGCTCTCCAGTGTTTTAAAACCAAGCCTGGGCATCCCAGGGCTCAGTCGTGCCTGAGAAGCTCTCTGGTTTCAGCTTTAGCCACTGTATAAGGTAAGCTTCTGGTCTCTGAGGTGCTGTGACGGCTCCCTGGGTAGCTGGTGGAGTCTCAATTACCACTGGAGCCTCTGCAGTGATAGCTGGAGGAGGGGGAGGAACTGCTGACTGGTTCGCCATCAGATTGGCAATCACTTGCTGCTGTTATGCTACTTGTCTCTGGAGTTAGACAACAACTTCAGAGAGATTGGGCTCAGTTGATCTAAGCTCTTCGTTCTCCTGATCTTGGTTCTTAATACGAACGGTACGGGGACATCCTTTTTCTTAACATCTAATTATGCAAAGAAAAGACTTGGTATCCTCTCTCTAACCCTTCTAATCATACATAAATATGAATAAAGAAAAGGGAAACTAAATCTTCTATCTTACTTTAGTACTAAAAAAAACAAGTACTCTATACTGCAGTTAATAATAAGGAAAGCAGAATAAAGAAAGGATTTAAAGTTCTCCTAAGTATACCGAATTCTAGTCAAGATCTCGACTTAGAGTTCCGAAATGGTTCTAAGTCGGATGGCGCCTAAGTTCCCTTCCCGGGAACGCGTCCTCACAGTCACTCCCTTCTAGTGACTTACGTTTACTCACCTGCCAGACGTTCGGTCAGCCCTTCGACCCGTCTGGACTTCTCACCAGCTATCCGGTCAGCCCGTCGACCTAGCTGGACTTCGTGCCAAGCGTCCGGTCAACCCGTTGACCAGCTTGGATTTCTCGCCAGCTATTCGGTCGACCCATTGACCTAGCTGGGCTTCGTGCCAGACATCCAGTCAGCCCGTTGACATGTCTGGAGTTCGCCTACAACAACGACAAACCTAACTTAACTTAATTTGTCATTCATCAAAACCTGAGTTAGACCGTTAGTGCTAACCGCACCAATACTTAGGAGCACAAGAAGTGTAATGACCCGCCTCCTACTGACTAGGCTGCGAGGCCAATCGTTACGTAATGCTGTGCTAAATTACTATTGCGGAAATCTGGATTGATTAAAATTTTATTAAACTGATTACTGTAAAATCTGAACTTAATATTCTAGGTGTACCTAGGAGTTGTACACATGCTAGGGAAGATAATCTATGCATTTCAATCGATCCATGAATCGATTGGGCTGTCGGATCGATCCAGTGATCGATCCAGCTTGATACTGGCACGGAGAAAAACCCTGAATCGATCGGCTGACCGATCCATAAGCTACATTGCTTCTGTATGCGGCTGGATCGGTCTACCGACCGATCCAGGAGCACACTGATCGGTCGGTAGACCGATCCAGTGGCTCACTGATCGGTCGGCTGACCGATCAGTGAGCTTTTGTGCTCACTGTTCGCATCTGGATCGGTCTGCTGACCGATCCATAACAGACGCTAACTCTCTGTTCGCATCTGGATCGGTCGGCTGACCGATCCAGTGGCACATCCCAATTCTGATCGATCTGGGTTTCTGATTTCGAATCAGAACCCCTGATTTCAGCACTGTTTCGTGCCTTAATCACCTTACAAGTTCTAAAATGACTAGGAAACATTCTAACAATGCCAACTAACATTCTAACATCATAAAAGAAGGGTTCTAAGCATAACAGAGTGCATGGCTAACTAGTTCATAGTGATTAACAACTAGAGTGCAAATAATAAAATACTGTAAAGTTCTGATGCTTAAACAAAGCTTGCTAAAATTCCCTAGAATCGTTTATTCCAAGTTCCTGCCACACACACCATCTCTGCATTGTCCTCCAGCTTCCTTTGCTAATCCATCTTTCCTTTACCTTTATCTGCAGTATAAGGAAAGAATAGAATCCGTAAGCTTAAAGCTTAGTAAGAAACCATCTACCTCACAAAAACATGCATACGGTGCTAATAATGATTTTAAAACATGCTATTTAAAACATATGCTGAACATGTAAAAGATGGCATGACATACAATCATTCAAACATGTATATCAAACTGAACATGGAGTTATCATGCATATTCACAGGGAAATACTAAGCTGGAGCATGATACTGAGCTAAGCTATTACTGATCTGATACTAAAACTGTACTGAATTCATATAACTATTTTATGAACTTTTGAAAACTATATACATAATAGTTCAAAATAATAATCATGCTACTGTTTGGGCCCGGCAACTGTACCTGCTGTGCGCGCATCCCTAACTAGACCCGGGTTTGCAAGTCCCGAATTTAGAAAGGTTACTAGGTTATCTGAACCTAGGGACGACTGTGGGAGCCCAACCCAATGGATATCTAATCCAGTACAGTGCCACTGAAAATAAAATACTGAATATAGCTAGGAATTACTTATTTTGCTATTTCTAGGTTATCTGAACCTAGAGCTAGGTTATCTAAACCTAGAGGCGACTGTGGGAGCCCACCCTTTGAACCGTAGTCCCATGTAAGCTGGAACTAGACTAATATTCTGATTTAAATGCTACTAGTGCATTTAACTAAGCTGTTAAAATGTCTGGGGTAGTACTTAGCTACACTAATCATTTTGTCGAACACTCGGTGTGCTCCAACTCTCCCCTCTAATAGGGAGACCACCTCTAGGCACCCGACAACGTCTAGAGCCTCTAACTGAATGAGAACAACGTGTCTGGCCCATCTAGAGGTGCTCAACTAGATCCCTAATCTGCGAGGAGGGTTTAAACATACCCTATGTGTCAGAACAATCCGCATATAACTAAACTGATGCATAGAAAACCAAACGGAAGCTACTTATACTGCAGGTGAGGGGTTTCTTACCTCCTGTTCGTAATTTCTTACGATTATAATCGCTAGGTTTCACGAAGGAGAGATCTCTTCAACGATCTTCTCGCGTCTATGCCTTCCTCTCGCGGAGGGGAGCGTCCTCGTGCCTTTGATGTTGCCGGAAGGTGCTCCTAGGGCCCTTGGCTTAGTGCGCCAAGAGAAGGAGGAGGAAAGGAGAGGGGCGGCGTGAGGTTAGGGTAAGGAGAAGAAGTTCACGGTGGAAACCAAAAATATCACCCTCACTTAATTATTTTCTATTTATATTAAGTGATAATTCCGGCCTAACTCTAATATAAATTTAATTGCCTCCCTTTCCTTTCAGCACGGCCCTGCTGGGTTCAACTGCTTACTAGTATTATCCGTAAACCATAGGTCTCGGGTTCAATCCCCGCTCAGGCTGTTTTCGTTTTCTATTTATTTTTGCTACTTCTGCTGCTCTAAAAATTCCGGAAAAATATCTAAAAAATTCCAGAACAATTATAGAATATTTCTAATATAGTTTTGAGAATTTTCGGGCGTTACAATCCCCCATACCTTATAAAAAGTTCGTCCTCGAACTTAGAATAATTCTGGGTACTTCTGTCTCATGCTGGCTTCTGTCTCCCATGTTGCCTCTTCTGCTGTGTGACTGTGCCAAATGACTTTGACTAATGGTACTTCCTTGTTCCACAATTTCTTAACTGCTCGGTCTATTATCTGAATAGGCCGACTGTCATAGCTGAGGTCTTCGCGGATTTGTACCGACTGGGGCTCAATCACCTGGGTGGCATCTGGGGTATGCTTCTTCAGCATAGAGACATGAAATACATTGTGGACAGCTGACATTTCCTGGGGTAGCTCTAGCTCATATGCTACCTTGCCCACTCTTCTGCTGATAAGGTATGGTCCCACATATCTGGGACTTAGCTTGCCCTTCTTCCCGAAACGCATTACTCCCTTCATGGGAGCTACTCTGAGGAATACTGAATCCCCAACTGAAAACTCTAAAGGTCTGCGCCGTGTATCAGCATAGCTTTTCTGGCGGCTCTGAGCTGTCTCTATCCTCTGGCGGATCTGCTGTATAGCTGCTGTGGTATCTGCCACTAGATCTGTCTGAAGTTCTAGTTCTTTCTGTTCACCACTCTCATACCAGCAGATTGGAGATCTACACCTCCGCCCATAGAGAGCCTCGTAAGGTGCCATGCCGATAGTGGCCTGATAGCTGTTGTTGTATGCAAATTCTGCTAGACTCAGATATTTGCACCAACTTCCCTTGAAATCTAGGGCACATGCTCGGAGCATATCTTCGAGTACCTGATTTACCCGCTCCGTCTGTCCATCTGTCTGAGGATGGAAAGCTGTGCTAAACTTCAACTTTGTGCCCAAAGCTGACTGTACACACTCCCAGAAGTGTGATGTGAATCTGCTATCTCTGTCTGAAATAATGGTTCGTGGGACTCCATGTAATCTAATGATCTCCTTGAGATACAACTGTGCTAGCTGTTCCATAGAGTAGGATATCCTGATAGCTAAGAAGTGGGCTGATTTGGTCAATCTGTCGACTATTACCCAGATGGTATCAAAACCATTCGTGGTTCTGGGTAAACCCACTATGAAATCCATGGAAATATCCTCCCACTTCCATTCTGGTATCTGTATGGGCTGCAAAACTCCCCCTGGTCTCTGATGTTCTGCCTTAACCCTTTGACAGGTTAGGCAGGTGCTGACGTATCGAGCGATGTCTCTCTTCATCCCAGGCCACCAAAAAAATTTCTTCAAGTCCTGATACATTTTGGTGGAGCCAGGATGCATCACATAGGGAGTCTTGTGAGCCTCATCAAAAATCTTTCTTTGTAGTTCCTTCTGATCCGGAACACATAGCCTGTCACCAAAATACAACACCTCGCTATCTGATATTCTGAATTCTCCACTTTCTGTTCCTGCTAATCCTTGCTTGATTTTCTGTATTTCAGGATCCTGCTCCTGAGCTGTCTGGATATCACCAAGCAAGGTAGACTCTAATGTCATAGTAGAGAGCTGTCCGACTATGAGTTCGAGACCGAAATATGAGATCTCCTTCTGTAGGGGCGGTGACATGGCTGCTAGAGATAATTTCTGCTGAGGGCGTCTGCTACCCTATTCACTTTTCCTGGGTGGTAGAGGATATCTATGTCGTAGTCTTTGACCAGTTCTAGCCATCTGCGCTGTCGCATATTCAGATCCTTCTGAGTGAAGAAGTACTTCAGACTCTGATGATCTGTATACACTCTGCACTGAGCTCCATACAAGTAATGTCTCCAAATCTTGAGAGCGAACACCACTGCTGCAAGCTCAAGGTCATGAGTAGGATAGTTCTTCTCATAATCCTTAAGTTGTCTGGAGGCATAGGCAATCACCTTGCCATCTTGCATCAATACTGCTCCTAGTCCCAACTTCGAGGCATCACTATATATGTCAAAGCTATCTGCATTCTCTAGTAGAGTTAGAATAGGTGCACTGGTCAATCTCCTTTTCAGCTTGCTGAAACTGTTCTCACAGTCCTCTGTGGTAAGAGCATCAGTGGGGAGGCTATCCCGGAGAAGTCCTCTACGAATTTCCTGTAGTAACCTGCTAATCCTAGGGAGCTTCTGAGCGCACTGGCGTTCTTGGGTCTTTTCCAGTTACTCACAGCTTCTATCTTACTGGGGTCTACCATGATACCATCCTTTGAGATGATGTGACCCAGGAAGGACACCTGATCTAACCAAAATTCACATTTTGTGAACTTGGCGTACAACTGGTTCTGCTGAAGGGTCTGCAGTACTATTTTCAGGTGCTCTGCGTGTTCTTCCTGAGTTCCTGAGTAGATAAGAATGTCATCGATGAATACAATAACAAATTTATCTAGGTAATCTCTGAATACCCTGTTCATGAGGTCCATGAAAGTAGCTGGAGCATTTGTCACGCCAAAGGGCATGACTACGAACTCATAATGTCCGTATCTAGTCCTGAATGCTGTCTTGGGTATGTCCCCTTCTTTAACCTTCACCTGATGATAACCTGATCTGAGGTCTATTTTAGAGAACACTGCTGCTCCCTTTAGCTGATCAAACAGGTCATCTATTCTGGGAAGAGGATACCTGTTCTTGATTGTGACTTGGTTCAGTGCCCGGTAGTCTATACACAGGCGCATGCTCCCGTCTTTCTTCTTCACGAACAATACAGGTGCTCCCCATGGTGAGTGACTAGGACGTATGAAGCCCTTGTCAAGCAGCTCCTGTAATTGCTCATGAAGTTCCTTCAGTTCTGCTGGAGCCATGCGGTAAGGTGCTTTGGAGATAGGATTTGTACCGGGAATGAGCTCTATCTCAAATTCGATCTCCCTGTCTGGTGCTAGGCCTGGTAACTCTTCAGGGAAGACTGCTGGGTAGTCACATACAACTCGGACCTCTGCTAGTCCTGACTGGTACTGACTACGTGTGCTAAGAACCCCGTACATCCTGAATCCATCAACCTCTGTGCCTTCATAGCTGAGAGAAACTTCTTGGCTTTTCTCCTAGGTTCTCCGACAAATTCGAACTGTGCTTCTGCTTCGGGTTGGAATATGACTCTCTGTTTACGACACTCGATGGAAGCACCGTATCTGATCAAGAAGTCCATTCCAAAAATGACATCGTAGTCAGTCATATTTAGCACAATCAGATCACAGAAGAGTTCTCTGTCTGCTATAATGACTGGCACTGCTCTGAGCAAGTGCGTGGATGCCATAATTTATCCTGAAGGCAGTGTCGTCAGAAACTGACTACTGAGTACCTCTGGAGGTATTGCTAACTTCTCGGCAAATGCCCTGGATATATATGAATGGGTTGCCCCAGTATCGAATAAGACAGTTGCTATTTGCTGGAAAATATTAATCTGACCTGTAACAACTGTCGAGGCATTTGCTACGTCCTCTCTGGTGAGTGAGTATATCCTCGCATTGGTCATAGCTGGAGGGGCTTCTAATCTGCCCTGGCTGATGTGTGGACCATCTAAAGCGGCCTGCATCTGATGTAACTGAGCTGGCTGGCCTCCGTACTGAATCGGCTGTAGCTGAGGAAGACTGGTCTTGTTTGGGCACTGCTTAGCCATGTGCCCTTCTTGTCCACATTCAAAGCATCCTCGTGTGCCCTTACGACAAACTCCAGGATGGAATTTCCCACAAGTAGCACACTTTGGATAACTGGGCTGCTTGCTGGCTGGTCCTCCTTTTGGGTAACTCCCTGGTTTGCGCTTGTTGCTGGAGTTCCCTTTCCAGTTAGAGCCATGGGAGCTGTGGCCCTGCTGTTTCTGAGTGCCTGAGCCTCCTTGACCTTTAGCTTCTGCTGCTTGATGCTATTCTGGTAATGCTCAGTGATTAGAGCACTGCTCACTAACTCTTCGGTGGTTTGTGGCCTATGAACGCCACCAGCCACGTTCATCGCTATTTCCGGCCTCAGCATCTTGAGCATCAACCGGATTCGTTCCCTTTCTGTGCTGACTAATTCTGGGCATAGACGAGCCAACCTGTTGAATTTCTTCACGGCTTCCTCAACTGATAGGTTGCCCTGACGAAACTCTGTGAACTCGTCGTAGTGGCGGTTCGTGACCCGCATGTGAAAGAATTCCTCAAAGAACTCCTTCTCGAAGTCAGCCCACAACATCTGGTTCACTGGGCGCTTCGCTCTGATTCTCTCCCACCACATGCGTGCATCCCCTGTCAGGCAGAAGGAGGCACACTTCACCTTCTCGTGTTCTGGCCAGTCCAGAAGCTCCATCGTACTCTCCAGTGTTTTGAACCAGGCTTGTGCATCCCATGGTTCACTGGTGCCTGAGAAGTTCTCGGGCTTGACTCTCTGCCACTGGATCAGATAGGCTTCTCTCCTTGCCTCTACTGCTGCTGGGGCTACTGGTGTTGTAGGCTGGACTGGTGGAACCTCTAAGACCACTGGAGTCGTCAGATTTGGTTCCGGGGTGACTGTGGGGGTATTCTGTTGATTAGCCCTGAGGATGGCTATCTCCTGTTGCTATTCAGCTAGCTACTGCTGTAACTGAGCCACTAGTGCTGTAAAGTCATGCTGGGGCTCAGTGGCTGCTGCCCTTCTAGCTGGGCGTCCTCGTGCCATTTCTAAAGACATGAAGGACATACATGACTAATACAAATATAATCGCATATCTATAGTTATCATGTTAGGTACTATCATAAACAAGCATGCTTCAGTTATATCTAAACATGAAAACAAGAAACATAAAGAAAGTGAGAGATGTTCTTACTTGGAAGCTGCAGGTACAATGCTGATGTGTGTGTATGAAGTATGGGAACTTGGCTCTAATACCACTCTGTAACGACCCGCCTCCTACTGACTGCTGCGAGGCCAATCGTTACGTAATGCTGTGCTAAATTACTATTGCGGAAATCTGGATTGATTAAAATTTTATTAAACTGATTACTGTAAAATCTGAACTTAATATTCTAGGTGTACCTAGGAGTTGTACACATGCTAGGGAAGATAATCTATGCATTTCAATCGATCCATGAATCGATTGGGCTGTCGGATCGATCCAGTGTCGATCCAGCTTGATACTGGCATGGAGAAAAACCCTGAATCGATCGGCTGACCGATCCATAAGCTACATTGCTTCTGTATGCGGCTGGATCGGTCTACCGACCGATCCAGGAGCACACTGATCGGTCGGTAGACCGATCCAGTGGCTCACTGATCGGTCGGCTGACAGATCAGTGAGCTTTTGTGCTCACTGTTCGCATCTGGATCGGTCTGCTGACCGATCCATAACAGACGCTAACTCTCTGTTCGCATCTGGATCTGTCGGCTGACCGATCCAGTGGCACATCCCAATTCTGATCGATCTGTAGATCGATCTGAGTTTCTGATTTCGAATCAGAACTCCTGATTTCAGCACTGTTTCGTGCCTTAATCACCTTACAAGTTCTAAAATGACTAGGAAACATTCTAACAATGCCAACTAACATTCTAACATCATAAAAGAAGGGTTCTAAGCATAACAGAGTGCATGGCTAACTAGTTCATAGTGATTAACAACTAGAGTGCAAATAATAAAATACTGTAAAGTTCTGTTGCTTAAACAAAGCTTGCTAAAATTCCCTAGAATCGTTTATTCCAAGTTCCTGCCACACACACCATCTCTGCATTGTCCTCCAGCTTCCTTTGCTAATCCATCTTTCCTTTACCTTTATCTGCAGTATAAGGAAAGAATAGAATCCGTAAGCTTAAAGCTTAGTAAGAAACCATCTACCTCACAAAAACATGCATACGGTGCTAATAATGATTTTAAAACATGCTAGTTAAAACATATGCTGAACATGTAAAAGATGGCATGGCATACAATCATTCAAACATGTATATCAAACTGAACATGGAGTTATCATGCATATTCACAGGGAAATACTAAGCTGGAGCATGATACTGAGCTAAGCTATTATTGATCTGATACTAAAACTGTACTGAATTCATATAACTATTTTATGAACTTTTGAAAACTATATACATAATAGTTCAAAATAATAATCATGCTGCTGTTTGGGCCCGGCAACTGTACCTGCTGTGCGCGCATCCCTAACTAGACCCGGGTTTGTAAGTCCCGAATTTAGAAAGGTTACTAGGTTATCTGAACCTAGGGACGACTGTGGGAGCCCAACCCAATGGATATCTAATCCAGTACAGTGCCACTGAAAATAAAATACTGAATATAGCTAGGAATTGCTTATTTTGCTGTTTCTAGGTTATCTGAACCTAGAGCTAAGTTATCTAAACCTAGAGGCGACTGTGGGAGCCCACCCTTTGAACCGTAGTCCCATGTAAGCTGGAACTAGACTAATATTCTGATTTAAATGCTACTAATGCATTTAACTAAGCTGTTAAAATGTCTGGGGTAGTACTTAGCTACACTAATCATTTTGTCGAACACTCGGTGTGCTCCAACTCTCCCCTCTAATAGGGAGACCACCTCTAGGCATCCGACAACGTCTAGAGCCTCTAACTGAAGGAGAACAACGTGTCTGGCCCATCTAGAGGTGCTCAACTAGATCCCTAATCTGTGAGGAGGGTTTAAACACACCCTATGTGTCGGAACAATCTGCATATAACTAAACTGATGCATAGAAAACCAAACGGAAGCTACTTATACTGCAGGTGAGGGGTTTCTTACCTCCTGTTCGTAATTTCTTACGATTATAATCGCTAGGTTTCACGAAGGAGAGATCTCTTCAACGATCTTCTCACGTCTATGCGTTCCTCTCGCGGAGGGGAGCGTCCTCGTGCCTTTGATGTTGTCGGAAGGTGCTCCTAGGGCCCTTGGCTTAGTGCGCCGTGAGAAGGAGGAGGAAAGGAGAGGGGCGGCGTGAGGTTAGGGTAAGGAGAAGAAGTTCACGGTGGAAACCAAAAATATCACCCTCACTTAATTATTTTCTATTTATATTAAGTGATAATTCCGGCCTAACTCTAATATAAATTTAATTACCTCCCTTTCCTTTCAGCACGGCCCTGCTGGGTTCAACTGGTTACTAGTATTATCCGTAAACCATAGGTCTCAGGTTCAATCCCCGCTCAGGTCGTTTTCGTTTTCTATTTATTTTTGTTACTTCTGCTGCTCTAAAAATTCCAGAAAAATATCTAAAAATTCCAGAACAATTATAGAATATTTCTAATATAGTTTTGAGAAATTTCGGGTGTTACAAGAAGTCAAGCAAAAGACACATCTATCAAGAAGGATAACACAGGAGAGAGTCGACGCCCTTGGTGTGTCTAAGGGATAAGGTACTGCAGAAGAGTGCACTGGTGAACGAGAAGGAGGCGCGCAACGTTTTCGAGGGACTAGAAGTCGGAACGAAAGGTTGCTTGAGAAGGCCAGAAAATGGGTTCAGGTGAGCCCTATTCCGTATGGCCAAAATTGTAACAACCCAAATTTCCTCATTTCGAGTCTTAATAGTATTTAAAAATATTTAGAAATGCTATAGAAATATTCTAGAGATTTTTAGAGTATTTTTATGTAATTTTTGGAGGTCGTTTGATATTTTTACTAAACGAAAGAAATTTCGACAAAAATAATGACCAAGCCAAGATTCAAACCGCGACCTCCGGCTGAGCAAACTCTTAAGCGAATCCGGCTGACCAAGTGTCCAAGCGGGCATTGCTGATTAAGGAAAGAGCGGAATATATTTAAGTGGTAGATAGTTAACAGAATATTGGAGTTATAAAGGGAGAACTTAGGTTTTACTGTGACCTAAAAAAAACCTTTCCTCTCCTTTCTCGCTTGCGGCGCATCGGCGTTTCTCATCTCGGGCGAAAACGTAGCAGGAAGCAAGGGTTTCTCCGGTGGCCGGCCAAAGGGGATTTTTCCGCAAGCTCTTCTCGGATCCAAGCTCCTCTCGTCAAGGAGGAACGGTAGGCACGAGGAAGGGGTTGAGATTTGCAAGTCTCCGAGCCCTAAAAGTTCTCCTAGTTCGGCTGTGAGTCCTTGAAGCAAGGTAAGCGTTTCTCACCTACAGTAAGAGTGGTTTTTGAATTTCGATTTCATTCTGTGTTTTCGGTAGAGTTTGTGGCTTTTGAATTTCCTACCGTGAATCTCAAAAGAGAACAAAGGAAGGTAAATTGTATTTTCGGTTGAAGCATGCTTGAAGGATTTCGTTGCCATATGAAAACCCTAGGATCTGTTGCTATAAGAATATGTGTTTTATTAAATTCATTAGGTGTTTATGAGTAGCTATAATAAAGAGAGACCAAGGTTTGTTTCCTCTTTGCATTGCTGCTGTGGTATGCTCGGATTTTCTTTCAGACTTTGTAATTGGTTTTTGTTTACAGAAAGTGAGTTTAGTTTCCATTTTTCAGGAACTGAGTTGGATTCTGTTCTGTTTGTGATCTTAATGTGCAAGTCAAGTTGGGCCGTGAAAGGGGCACAAGTAGCTTCTGTTTGGAATTTTTCTTATGCAATCTGGTCAAATTTGGCTATTAAACAATTAACATGAGAAAGTGTACAGATTTAATGTATAGTTTTGGTTTCTAGTAGCATGCTGTGGGTTCTTGTTTTTGAAGTTCTAGTAGTTTCTTTTATTTTAGTTTGAATGCATGAGTGCTTGATTGCTTCAATTGTTATAATCCGAACCCTAGATTTAGTTTGTGCTTATGGCTTTAGAATTTCAGTCTAGGTCTTGTTGATTATTCCAAGCACACAGATTTAAGTTTTTCTTGCCGCCACAACATGCATGAGATGGTTTAGTTTTAGTTTCCTATATATATGAAATGGATAGTTTAGTCTTCCGTGTTGGTGTTTTAGTTTCCATTTCTAATCGTCGAGGCATATGTTTAGAGTCAGCTAGTTTAGGCCTTTTAATACGAAGCATGCAGTGTAGGTTTTAATTCCAATAAGTTTTAGATTTAGTTTAAGCTTGTATGCAGATTTTTATAAGTATTGCTTGCAGATTTTGATAAGTATTATATGCAGAACTCCAATCTTAGAGCAAATTTTGATTGAGCTTATAGTGCAGTTTTCTTTAGAGTTTCAAGTGCAGATTTTAGTTAACATTTCAAGTGCAGAATTTAGTTAACATTCACGTGCAGTTTCGTTAAGCTCATAGTACAGTTTTATTAAGTATTTCCATGCAATTCTATTAAACATTTCAGTGCAGTGTTAATAAGCATTTAATGCAGTTTTGTATGAGACATCCTTTTAATTGAGGTATTAACAAGTATTAGCAAGATAAAGAAAAGAAAGAAGAAGGCCAAGGCCTTAAGTAGATCCCAAAGTCAAGACTTTAGGGATTTTGGCATACAAGGTGCTTGTTAAAATGTCAAGACATTTAAACAAGAAGTAATAAAAGATAACAAGTATTTTATTTTTAAGAGGCTAGTACCCGACTTCCAAGGTTGTCGTTAAACAAATCGAGGTGACAAATTCCAAGGTCTTGGCCCTAGTAAGACCAAGGTCTTTACCCTTGTAGGACTGGTGATTAGCTACCACAGTCTCTATTAGGGAGCGCGCTTTGGAACTACGCCTGGGCCCAAGAGAAGTTGATTATTATTTTAAAGTATTAAAGTATAAGTTTTTAAACAAGTGAAATAAGATTCAGAAAGTGTTTAAAATTCAGCAAGTGTAGTTCTTTATGCTAGCATGATTGTTTAGATTTACCTTACATGTTTAGCATTTCAGTATGTTTCTTTTGCTATTAGATGAGCATGAGTAGTATCTTCTTTTGAGCCTTCAGTTTCCAGATTTCTTTCAGCTTACATGCATACTCGAGTTTTTGTGAGTTAGATAGCGCTTACTAAGCAATTTTGCTTATAGTTTGCATTTCCTCTTACTGCAGATAAAGGAAAGGAAAAGCTATAGCAAACGAAGGCGACAAGGAGGTGTTTGATGATATATGTGATGCTTGGACTATGGGAGAGACTTGGGCGTTATTATGTTTCCGTGTTTTAGTGATTAAGAAACTTTTGGAGATTGTACTTTAAGTTCCATGTTATTTGAGATTATGTTTGTGTTAGATTGCATGCTAAGATGAACTCAGTTTAGTAAGTATGTACCTTTGGTGTTTGCATGGAGATATAGTTTTATATGTTTCTGTTATTATGAGATATATGTGCATGTTCATTTTTAGAGTATTGTATTGTATTTTAGTCCTGTTGAACTGCATATACTCTGCCAACATTTTAAGTTTTCTAGAAAAAAATAAGTACAGATTGTTATATTAGTTAAGTAAGAATCTATAGTAGTTACGTAACGGACACCTTTAGAGAGTAGTGAGAAGGGTGGTCGTTACGCCAAAATCACCCAAGCGAGCGGAACTGGAGCGAGAGCCAAGATCAAAAAGTCAACAAGGAGGTTAACTTTGGTCCAGGCTCCCAGACCCCCAGGGCCAACTAGGGCATCCCAAGTCCGTGCCCTGACTGAGGCTAGTTCAACCCGATCTGAGTGCCCAGACCTGGTCCATGCACCTGAATCATAAAAGTTATCAACTCGCCAGCTGTCGCGATCCTTTGCGACACAGATAGAATTTTATCCACATCCAGGCATCCATAACCCTTCTAGGCATCCTGATCAGGGCTATAAATACAATCATAATCCTAGTAGCTAACCAACAACACTTGTAAACGTTCTACTTTGAGTTTAGCTTTATAATTCAGTGCTTTAACTTTTGTAAGAGGCTTCTCCACCCAAATGAGACTTTAGTGGACTTTCAACATCTTGGATTAGCAATCTTTTGATTGGAAACCAAGTAAAATCCCTATTCCTCTTTTTCTTGTTAATTTGCTTGCTTTTTCCTTTTTATACAAGTGTTTATGTTGATAAAGCTATAAGTCGATAAAGGTGTTTACTTTTTATCGTGTAGGGTAATTCACCCCCATCTTGCTGGCCGTAAGGGACTAACACCAAATACCTTCGGGCACTTCAACTTATACCCAATTATCTTGGGTACACATCTCCAAGGAAATGTTTTTCTTAAGATATCAAAGTATAAGTTTCCATGATCAAGGTGACTTGAATACCTCAAGTCAAAGGAAATTTACACTCGAGTTACAGTAAGACTTCACAGACATATCCATATATGTAAAGAATCATATGAACTCTTACAGCAGGTCACTCCAATAAACTAATTATCTCAACTAGCATCCAAGTTTAACTCTCAACATTCTAATATTTCCAGCTACTGAGGAACAACTACTTGGAGAATCCGAGTATAACCTGTGCTAGTCTCATAGAATCTATGATGTACAAACTCATCAATTCATTGACTAGGGAATGTTTCAATACATTCATAATTACACATGCAAAGATACTCACTAGTTGTGATATAATCAGAAGTTCTCTCATGCTATGAATTGTATTGTGTACTTTCAGTAAATGAGTTTAAGATCCAATCATACACAATGATAATGTGTAATCAATTAGTGAAAATTTATTTATCTAATAAATAAGTACAAAATATAAGGCGATTGCCTTAGAATACCTCTCAAATATAATAGTTCTGTCTTTGCACTCTTCTCCTACAGTGAGCTCTATGTTCGATAAACCTATAGGTCAGTTCCATCTTCTTACTTCCATTAATTCACTACAACAAAAATGACTTTTTATAGATTGAAAATTTGCTTTCCGCAGCATGCATTGTGCGCTGCAGATAATATTTTTCGCGGAGTGCCTTGCGTGCTGTAGATAATATTTTCCGTGATATACATTATGTGCTATAAATAATTTGCAGCGTGTAAACATACGCTATTGATGATCTTAACTATATTAAAAAAAATAATTTGATGAAAATAATAAACCAAAATTTTACATTAAATTTAGTGCAAATCAAATCCACATAAAATTAATAAAAGTCATAGTTTTTCATTATAAAAAAAAATCTAAAGATCTAAAATAAGATACAAAATCTCTAGCAAACTAGCTCTTACAAAACAACAATGAAACTTACAATCCACACAAATTAGTATAATATGTTTCAATCACACAATACTATAAATTTAAATAACCATGCAACCGTGCTTCCTATTATGTCATCGAGAAAATGCATTTCATCATTTGGTCGAATTAGGTCCACCTTTTCCACCAAAATCTTATCAACCCAAACTTCCTAACATGATCCACCAAGAATAACATGATGCACTTTTGTGTTTGGATCTATGGATGCAATTCGACTTTCTATAATAACTAATTCATTGCAGACCAATGAAGCAACTTACATTTTGTATTAGCACAGATATCTCCAAAACTCACATTTCTCAAATTTAATTGTAAATAAATAATACAAAGTTATTAATTGAATCATGTATATATATTTTTTTAACAATTTTGTGATTTAGAATTACTTAATTTTATGGTAATTAACTGGAAAACATGACCAAAATCATCACTTTTTTTGACACCAATATTGATATCGCTATTGCTACCAAATTTATTTCCAATATTGCTACAAATGACACCACTAACAATCTAATTTTACAACCAAATCATGTCAAACAATGTCATCATGATAATTTAAAAGCATTTAAGTGTACATACCAAACTTATTTTATATATGTTGTTTACTTACTAACCTGTTCTGGATGATTTTGTTACCTCATACTTTGTAAAAACATGGATCTCATTGCTTGCATTTCTAGTTGATTTTGTTGCCTTATTTCTTGTATTTGTTGTTGAACATTCTATACTATAGTTTGAAGTTGTTGTACCATTCCATTTTGTTACACAGAAGCTCCAACTTTCGATGGTGTAACTCCAAAGCCCATTTCGCGCACTCTATCCTGAGCTTCCTTGCCAAACACAATGCTAATTACATCATCAACAATATTAGTTATGTTTTGAGATTCAAGTGGACATTCTAGCATTTCTTTCTACAACAAACAACAATTAACATTCAATGTATTATATATCATTCATATAATAGATGACTATAGGGGTGACATCAACATATAATGCATGTAGTTCAATGAAATCAACATATAATGTATACATGTTGTTCAAACATATAATGCATGTAGTTCAATGAAATCAACATATAATGCATGTATGTAGTTCAATAATGAAATCAACATATAATGCATATACGTAGTTTAATGAAATCAACTAAGGTTGCACATGCAACCGCTAATAGATGGATAGGTATATCCCTAGCCATCAAATTTCTATTTAGAAGAGCATGAATTCTTTATGAAACTGAACACATGTACTAACTCTCAAGTAAAAGAATAACTTGAACACATGCAGGTATAGAAAAAACATTTTAGGTGGTAAAATACGGTCTACTTGATGACTTGGACATAAATCATGTTAGGTATAGCAAAAGTAAGGTCTACTTGATGACTTGGACATCAATCATTTTAGGTTGTAAAATAACAATTTTTGTAGTGGGATAGAAAACTCTCTACTTTATAGTGCATTTGAATTAACATGATAAAAGTCTTTCTAATTTTTTCCCTTTTAAACGCCAAGTCACTTATGTAACCATAAGATTTATTCACAAACAAGGTGATATCCGAACAAACAAACCAATATCTGTGTTTTCATTTAACATGCCTTCTCATCTTTTATGACATTGATGTTGTAACATTATTCTCAGAAATGTTTGGAAGCACTGAAAATACCAAGTAAAATAATAAAATAAAAAATAAGATGGTTGATGAATAATTATACAATATATTGTAATTACAATGGATGAGACATATTTATAGAGTTGATATTATGGAGATAATGGTAAGAGTATAAATGGAGATCTTGATGCCAAGCAGAATATAGATTATTCTGGGGCATGATATTTCAGAGGAATTAATGAGAAAATAAGAGAGAAATAGCAAAATAAGAAGTAGACAAAGCTAGGTTTTTAAAAAGAATCTTCTCAAAAAAACAAGAGCCGGAATAAAAGAATAAAAGAGATGTAGCTGTAACATGGCTTAAGCGAAACCAATTGATTCAATATCAAAATAACTTGCCCTAAACATCATCTAAGTATAGGTTTATATAGCTCTCAAAACCCCCAAAAAAATCTAAACAGAAAAATAGCCAACTAGACTTATTCCCTAAGATTTGGATAAATTAACTAACAAGACTTGATTCCTAAGATTTAGGACACAATTAAATATAATTAAAAAAAATAAAAATTAATGAATAACTGCTTAAAAAAAATATAATTTGGATCTCCTCCTGCATCATTCACCTAGAGTTGAAGAGAACTTGTCCTCGAGTTTAGGGTGGGTGTATCCGGCTCCAGAGCATAATAACTTAGGTGTTTTATATTAAAAACATCAGAAGTTTTTAAATGACTAGGAAGACGTAACCTGTAAGCATTATCATCAATCTTTTCTAGAGTCTTTAAAGGTCCAATCTTTCGATCTTTGAGCTTGTTGTATTCACCAACAGGGAAATAGTCACGAGTTAATACAGCCCAAACCATATCACCAACATCAAAAAGAACCTGATGTCTATGCCGATCTACCCTGATCTTGTATTCAGTGTTGCTTTCTTGAATAGCTTGATTAACCTGCTCATGAATAACTCACTAATGCTTGGCCATCTCCTCAGCCTTGGGGTTAACTTGCCCTGGACGCGAAACAGGGACTAAATCTAGTACCCCGAATGGGTTTCGTCTATAAATAACTTCAAAAGGACTCAAACCAGTGGTCCTGTTCTTTGGTCTGTTGTATGTGAATTCTGCTTGAGGTAAAACCAGATCCCATTGCTTCAGTTTGGTTCCTATGAGACATTTTAAAAGATTTCCTAAGCTCCAATTCACTACCTCGATCTGACCATTCGTCTGAGGGTGATAGGTGCTGCTGAAGTTTAGTTTCGTCCCTAGCTTTCCCCATAAAGTCCTCTAAAATTGACTGACAAATTTAGTATCACGATCTAAAGTAATAGTTTATGGAATACCATGTAAACACACAATCTCTTTGAAGAAGTTTGTCTACACACCATAAAGTGAGACATCTTAGAGAATCAGTCCACCACAACTAGAATAGAATCTGCAGTTCGTTGGGAGCAAGGTAAACCCAATACAAAATCCATGCTAACCTCACACCAGGAGGCTTTGGGAATTGGCAAGGGAGTATAAAAACCAGCATTGGTGAGAGTTCCCTTAGATATAAAAGAAGGGGAGGAGAGGCCTCATGACATAACAATTCTTATTCTCTTGTTGGTGCTCCTCTTATGGTCGACCCTCTCCCCTCTTCCTTTCCCTTTGCTCTCTTATTCCATTAAGGTGGTGGTGGTCAAAACATAGAGAAGGAAAAGAAAGCTTTTGGGTGGTGTTCATCTTGGAGGATCATCGCCCACACGACGTCCAAGGCGAGGCGAGGGATATGGCAGAAGATCTCGAAGTGATTAGCATACAAAGAGAAGGTATAACTAGTAATTTTCTTCCGCATCATGCTAGTTATTTTTCTTTGTATGAATTTCAAACACAAGAGGCATTAGATTCTAGTTTTTCGGATTTGTTTCGAAGTTGTGTTTTTTTTTTGTTTTTCGAATTTGTGATTCGATTGTTCTTTTTGGTTAAACCTAGAGTTATATAAGGAAATTAAATATTAGCTTTCCTTAAAAGGTTTTGTCTAGGAAGTGGTGGTTGCTCCCATATCCAAGAAGGCCTAGTGCCTCGCCATGTTTAACCTAGAAGCCAATTTTGAAAATTAATATTTAATTGAATTTATAACGTAGGTGGATTTGGATCAATAGTGTTAAGTTCCGCTTGCGATCCAAGTCTAAACCATTAAGAACAGATAAGTTAAATTTGGAATCAATAATGTTAAGTTCCGTTTGTGATTCCTAATTTAACTTCTAAAGAACACAATAAGTTATTTAGGAAAGGTTCGACACTTGTACAAAATTTTTGTACAGTGGAACCGGTACGATCTTCCTAGGATTAACCAACAAGGAGTAGGTGAGGACGCGTTCCCCAAAGAGCTAACAGTAGGCATCAGTTCGACCTAGAGTTTTGACGAAACTCAAAGTTAGAACCGGACAGTCAGAGACTGTCAAATTTTAGTTTATATATATTGTTTTATGCCTGAACTAACTTTATTTTCTAGAAAATAAGGAGTTGGAAAAAGCTGGTCCGGGCGCCCAGAACTGGTCCGGGCGTCCCGAGCTGGTTCGGGCGCCCGGAGTCGATCCAAGCGCTTGAAACTCAAAAGTTTTCGCCAAGCTGATGTGGTGCGCGCGGAGTGGCCGAGCCACATGGTCCAAGTGCCCGGAGGGGTTCTGGGCACCCAGAACAACCTATAAAAGCAGCTTCGACCAGGAGCTTCAGTGTAACACAAAGAACGACTTTCGCTTCTTCAAGCTGCTCAAAAAACACTTCCACGACACCCAAAATCTCCGATGTCGATTCTTCTAGAGATTTCCTCATACAAAGTTATCGATATTGTTTTATTTAAAAGTTACTGGTACTATAACTATAACCAGTTTGTATTGTTTCAGATTAATTAGTGATTGCCTATCAAAAGCACTCTTACGTGCGGGCCTTGGAGTAGTAGTCGTCATAGGCTTCAAATCAAGTAAAATCTTGGACTTGTTAGCATTACTGTGTTTACTTTTCTTTCATTATTCCATTGCGTATTTACTTAAAACGAATGAAATAGTCACTTTCACTATTCACCCCCCCTCTAGCGCTTTTTCCATCCTACAAGAAGTACCCATTCTATCACTTCTAGATTTCGACAAACTATTCGAAGTAAACTATGACACATTTAGCATTGACATTGGCAATCAGAACACCCTATTGCTTTCTTTAGAGAGAAACTATCTGGTGCTAAGAAAAATTACTCTATCTATGACCTGGAATTCTACGCTATTATTCAATCCTTGAAGCATTGTCGTCATTATCTTATGCAGAAAGAATTTATCTTGTTCATTAATCATGAGGTTGTGAAGTACATCAATGGCCCACACAAGCTGAGTAGTTGACATGCCAAGTGGGTAAACTACTTGCATGAGTTCACCTTCATGCTAAAGCATCAATCCGGGAGTCTCAATCGTGTTGCAGATGCTCTAAGCCGTCATTCTTCCTTGCTTACTATCATGAGAATTAGGGTTGCCAGCTTTAGATCTTTCTCAGATATGTATATTGATGATCCCTCTTTTGGAAAGATATTTCAGGAGGTAAATAATGGTCTTTGCATTGACTTTATTTTGCACAATGGTTATGTATTTCGTGGACTACGATTATGCATTCCAGACTGTTCCTTAAGGTAGCACATTATCAGTGAATTGCATAATGAAGGATACTTTGGCCGAGATAAGACATTAGCCCTCATCTCTTCCGACTTCTATTGGCCCAAGCTAACCAGTGACATAGCTCATTTCATGGATCGTTTTCTCCAGGATAGCCTCCCCACTGACAGCTCTTACCAGAAAGAACAGAATGTTTCAGTGGACAAAGGACTGTGAGAACAGCTTTAGCGAGCTAAAGAGGAGTTCTACAGCCTATCCAGATTCCAGAATGGAAGTGGGAAGATATTTCCATGGACTTCATAGTGGGACTACCCAGAACCACGAATGGTTTTGATACCATCTGGGTAATAGTCAACAGATTGACTAAATCAGCCCACTTCTTAGCTATCAGGATATCCTACTCCATGGAGCAGCTAGCTCAGTTGTATCTCAAGGAGATCGTTAGATTACATGGAGTCCCACGAACCATTATTTCAGACAGGGACAGTAGGTTCACATCACACTTCTGGGAGTGTGTACAGTCAGCTTTGGGCACTAAGATAAAGTTTAGCACAGCCTTCCATCCTCAGACAGATGGTCAAACAGAGCGAGTAAATCAGGTACTCGAAGATATGCTCCGAGCATGTGCCTTAGATTTCAAAGGAAGTTGGTGCAAATATCTGAGCTTAGCAGAATTTGCATACAACAACAGCTATCAGGCCACTATCGGCATGACACCTTACGAGGCTCTCTATGGGCGGAGGTGTAAATCTCCAATCTGCTGGTATGAGAGTGGTGAACAGAAGGAACTAGAACTTCAGACAGATCTAGTAGATGACACCACAGCAGCTATACAACAGATCCGCTAAAGGATAGAAACAGCTCAGAGCCGCCAGAAAAGCTATGATGATACACGGCGCAGACCCTTAGAGTTTTCAGTTGGGGATTCAGTGTTCCTCAGAGTAGCTCCCATGAAGGGAGTAATGCGTTTTGGGAAGAAGGGCAAACTAAGTCCCAGATATGTGGGACCATACCTTATCAGCAGAAGAGTTGGCAAGGTAGCATATGAGCTAGAGCTACCCTAGGAAATGTCAGTTGTTCATAATGTATTTCATGTCTCTATGCTGAAGAAGCATATCCCAGATGCCACCCAGGTGATTGAGCCCCAGTCGATACAAGTCCGCGAAGACCTCAGCTATGATAGTCGGCCTATTCAGATAATAGACCGAGCAGTTAAGAAATTGCGGAACAAGGAGGTACCATTAGTAAAAGTCATTTGGTAAAATCACACAACAGAAGAGGCAACATGGGAGACAGAAGCTAGTATGAGACAGAAGTACCCAGAGTTATTCTAAGTTCGAGGATGAACTTTTTATAAGGTATGGGGGATTGTAACGCCCGAAAATTCTTAAAATAATTATTATAAATATCCTAGTATTTTTCTGGAATTTTAGGATATTTTTATGGAATTTTTAGAATAGCGGAAGTAGAAAAAATAAATAGAAAACGAAAACAGCCTACGAGGGAATTGAACCCGAGACCTAGCGAACCCTATGACTTATAGATAGCTTTAGAAAACCAAGTGAACCCAGCAGGGCCGTGCTGAAAGGAAATGGAAACAATTATATTTATATTTGAGTTGGATGAATTTAACCACTTGATATAAATAGGAAATTATTAAGTGGGGTTGAGTTTTAACGCAACTCTCCTCTCCCTCAAACCCTCACCGCCGCCCACCTCTTCCTCCTCTTCCTCTCTCGGCGCACCAAACCTAAGGGCTCTAGGAGCACCTTCCGACGACGACTCCGACATGAGGACGCTTCCCTTCGCGAGAGGAACACGTAGACGCGAGGGAACCGTCGAGAAGATCGTCTCCACCGGAAATCTAGCGATTAGAATCGTAAGAAAACTAGCACAGGAGGTAAGAAACCCCTCACCTGCAGTATAAGTAACTTCCATATGAATTTTATGCTTCAGTTTAGTAGTATGTAGACTTTCGGCACAAAGGATGTGAACTAGCGCATACCAAGTGTTCGATTAAATTAATAGCACAGTTAAAATGCAACTTAGGCATTTTATTAACTTAGATAAATGCAATAGAAGCATTTTACAGCTTATTAGTCTTGCTACAGCTATTATGGGACTAGATGTCCAATGGGTGGGCTCCCACAGTCGCCTCTAGGTTCAGACAACCTAGCTCTAGGTTCAGATAACCTAGAAAGAGCAAGACAAGCAATAATTAGCTATGTTCAGTATTTTACTTTCTCAGTGGCACTGTACTGGATTAGATATCCATTGGGTTGGGCCCCCACAGTCGTCCCTAGGTTCAGATAACCTAGTAACCCTACTAAATTCGGGACTTGCAAACCCGGGTCTAGTTAGGGATGCACGCATAGCAAGTACAGTTGCCGGGCCCAAACAGCAGCATGATTATTATTTTGATCTACCTATGAATATAGTTTTCAAACATCACAAAATAGTTATGTGAGTTCAGTACAGCTTTAACATTAGATTAGTATTAGCTTAATTCAGCTTTTGTATCAGTTTAGTTTCTGTTGATACAACATAATAGTTTATGATTAGCTCTTATTGTCATGACCAGTTTCTTAGTCCTATGTGTTGTATGTCATGCCATGCTTAGCATTTTCAGTACATATTTCAAATAACATGTTTTAAAAACATAAATTGCATCGTATGCATGTTTTAGTGAGGTAGATGGTTTCTTACTAAGCTCTCAAGCTTACAGATACTATTTTCCTTATACTGCAGATAAAGACAAAGGAAAAATGGACTAGCGGAGGCTGGAGGTCAATGCAATGATGAAGATGTGTGTGGATGGAACCTGGAATAAAGATCTTGGAGAAATTAGCAAACTAAGACTTTAGTTTTCATATAATGTTATTTTCTGCATTTCTAGTTATTTTAATGCCTTGACTCATGAAAGACTTGCTTAGATTATTAGTATTTATGCTCATAATCCTAGTTATGTGTTATTAGTATGTTTCCCAGTTGTTGTAGAACTTGTATGTGTGATTGAGGCACGAAACAGTGCGGAAATCAGACTTCTGGTACGAAATCAGAAACCCCAATCGATCGGCCGATCGATTGGAGGCTTCTCAATCGATCGGCCGATCGATTGAGAGGTTCGTACCGCGAATAGTAAGCTCCTGGATCGATCAGCCGATCGATCCGGATGCCTTCTATCGCGAACAGAAAGCCCTGGGATCGATCACTGGATCGATTGGCCAGTCTGGATCGATCAGCCGATCGATCCAGAATATTGCCCCGAGCACAGTAGCGTGCTGGATCGATCACTGGATCGATCCAACCTAAGTTCCGCATACAGTAGCATGCTGGGTCGATCACTGGATCGATTAGACCATTTCAATCGATCCATGGATTGATTGGGAGGCCTGACAACAGCCGAAAGACCCTTAGTTCAGTTCCTTGACCATGGGGGATGTAAAATATGTCATGAATAGTTAGATTACACCCCTTAGCACATATAGAATAAAGAAATGATAAGAGGTTAGCAAAGTTTTAATTAGTACAGCTTTCGCATCTAGATTTAGTGATGGTCATGGATATAGCTTAGCACAGCATAATGTGACGGTTCGGCCTTACAGCTTAGTCAGTAGAAGGCGGGTCGTTACATTAATTAAGCCTATAGTGCAGATTTTAATTAAGCCTATAGTGCAGATTTTAATTAAGCTTATAGTGCAGATTTTTAATTAAGCTTATAGTGCAGATTTTTATTTAAGCTTATAGTGCAGATTTTAATTAAAGCCTATAGTGCAGATTTTTATGTAAGCTTATAGTGCAGATTTTAATTAAGCTTGTAGTGCAGATTTCTTAGAGCTTAAAATGCAGATTTCTTTAGAGCAGATTTCTTTAGAGCAGATTTCTTTAGAGCTTGTAGTGCAGATTTCTTAAGAGCTTATGGTGCAGATTTCTTTAAAGTTTATAGTGCATATTTTTGGTGGAACTTGTAGTGCAGATTTTTGGTGGAATTTATAGTGCAGATTTTTGGGGGAACTTGTAGTGCAGATTTTTGGTGGAACTTATAGTGCAGTTTTTAAAGAAAAAGATTATAGTGCAGTTTGGTTAAGTATTATAGTGCAGAATTTATGTTTGTATAGTATACAAAAATAGTGTAGCATAGAATGCAGAATCTTGATTAGTACAGTATGCAGAATTTTGATTAAGCATAGTATGCAGATTTGTGGTTTAAGCATTTCAAAGTTAGAATTTGCTTAAACATTTCATTTCAATTTTTAAAGAAGCATTCTTTTATTAGAGGTATTAACAAGTATAAGAAAGATAAAGAAAAGAAAGAAAAAGGCCAAGGCCTTAAGTAGATCCCAAAGTCAAGACTTTAGGGATTTTGGCACACAAGGTGCTCGTTAAAATGCCAAGGCATTTAAAGAAGAAGTAATTAAGATAAATCAGCTTATGAATCAGTATTTTACTTTTATCAGTGGCACTGTGTTAGACTCTTAGTTGTCCTTGGGTTGGGCTCCCATAGTCGTCACTAGGTTTAGATAACCTAGTAGTAACAGCACGGCCGACGGTCGATGACCCGAGGGTCGCCAAATGGGCCGCCAAATGGGTCGGGTCGTTACAATAGTAAACCCTACTAGATTCGGGACTAGCTACCTTGGGTCTAGTTAGGGATGCACGCAAAGCAAGTACAGTTGTCGAGCCCAAGAGAAGTTGATTATTATTTTGAAGTATTAAAGTATAAGTTTTTAAACAAGTAAAACAAGCTTCATATAAGTTTAAAATCCTACAAGTTTAGTTTTCTTTTATGCTAGCGTGTTTGTTTAGATTTGCTTTACACGTTTAGCATTTCAGTATGTTTCTTTTGCTTGTAGATGAGCATGAGTAGTATTTCTTTCTGAGCATTCAGTTTTAGATTTCTTCCAGTTACATGCATATTCGAGTTTTGTGAGTTAGCTAGAGCTGACTAAGCAATTTTGCTTATAGTTGCATTTCCTCTTACTGCAGATAAAGGAAAGGAAAAGTTATAGAAAAGGAAGGCGACAAGAAGGTGCGAATGGATGTGTGATGCATGGACTATAGAAGCCTTGGGACCTAGCATAAGAATTTATTAAGATTGCCATTTATTAAGAATGTATTAGATGAGTCATTTAGTCTTCCGTTGCTAGTTAATTGTATGTTTTGAGTTCTCCAAGAGTTTTAGGAATTACTATCAACATGTGAACAAGGATAGTTAAGTAAAAGTAGTAGTCCAGTAGCGCTCCGCCCTCACAGACCAGTAGTGAGGAGGGTGGGGTGTTACATCGTACACACAAGGAAAAATAGTAAAGATTCTAAAACTGGGTCTTGGATTTAGTAGTGTGGGAGTAAGAGAATATAATAAGAATTCGAGTGGTGGTTGCACCGACTTCGAGAAATGAAAAAAAACTCAATCGAAAGAAAAAATCGGAAGGTGGCAATTTTACCGATTCTGATTGACTCTGAAAAATTTAAAATTACCAAAAAAAAATTACTTGAATGGTGGTTTCACCAATTCTAAGCGACCTCACTCTGATACCAATTGTAGGATCGAAAGCGCTAGAGGGGTGAATAGCGCTCGTTGCTTTCACTTCGTTTTTAGAACTATCGAGTAAATGTACAACGGAAATAAAAGAAACAATAGCAAATACAAACACCAAGATTTACTTAGTTTGGAGCCTATGGCGACTCCTACTCCAGGGCCCGCGATTGTTGATCGCTTTCAGTGGAAAATCACTATAGGTTCAAAAATTTTTTACAATTTGAAATGCAATATTTAAAGTAGTAATAAAAATTATACCGACAATGGAAAATAGTAAACTTGAAGCTTCTGGTCGTCGGAGTCTTGTTACAGCTTTGTTGGATAGTTCTTTGAGCAGAGCACGAAAGGAAGATTTCAATTTCGAGTTGTGTTCATGCTGCTATTCGAACCGACCTTAAGTAGGTTGTTGAGGGCACCTCAAACCGCATGGAGGGAGCCTCCAAGCCCCGGGTCAGCCGCGTGTGGATGAACTCCACACTGCTCACAACTTATCAGCCTGAGGGCGCCTCCAACCTCCATGGATGGTGCCTCTAGCTTAGTGTCCAGGGCGCCTCCAAGCTCCATGGAAGGCGCCCTCAGCCTACTTCTTGCGCTGCTTTGGCCAAGACACTCGAGGCGCCTCCAAGCTCCATGGAGGGTGCCTCAGACACTGTTAACTCAGGCTTTTAGTTTTTTTTTCATTCCTTGCAAGATACGTTAGTACAAAATACAAAACATATCCTGCAAAATAGAGTTAGCAAAAATAAAACAAAATTAATATAAGAATTTGACAGTCACTGGACTGTCAGGTTCTAACTTCGAATTTCACCTCTAGAAACCCTAGGTCGAACCGACGCCTACTGTTCCCTCACCGGGGAGCGTGTACTCACCTGCTCCACTTAGGAGAGTTTACCTGTTACCAGACTGGTCCTCCAGACCGACTAGACTTTTGCTCAATGCCCGAGCCTCCAGGACTTTCTACTGGGTGTTCGCTTCACGACCCGTCAAGTCTTTTCACCTGGTCCGCGACCACTGGGACTTTCCACCTAGAGTCCCCAACTCTAGGGTTTTTGCTTGAGGCCCTCGACCCGCCAAAACTTTCCACCTAGAAACTAACCATATTCTTCAAAACAAAGTTAGCACAATATAGACATGATAAATAAAGGATTTGACAGTCTCCAGACAGTCCGGTTATGACTTCGGATTTCCCGTCTGAAAATCCTAGGTCGAACCGACACCTACTGTTCCCTCACCGGGGAGCGCGTCCTCACCTACTCCACTCATGAGAGTTTACCTGTTGTCAGTTGATCCTCCAGACCAACTGGACTTTTGCTCAGCGTCTGAAGCTTCCGATCTTCATGTTGGACGTCCGCTCCATGACCCGTCCAGTCTTCCACCCAGTTCATGACACCAGGATTTCAACCTAGGGTTACCACCCCCTAGGATTTTGCCGGAAGCTCTCGACCCGCCAAGACTTTCAGCCTAGGATTACCACCCCTAGGACCTAGGGTTACCACCCCTAGGATTTTCCCTTTGCCTAACCACAGCTAGAACTTTTCCTCACCTAGGGTTACCACCCCCTAGGACCTAGGGTTACCACCCCCTAGGACCTAGGGTTACCATCCCCTAGGGTTTTCCACTTGCCTAACCGTAGCTAGGACTTTTACCTAAGTACACTTAGGACTTTCCTGTAAACTCATTCAAACATGTTAGACCACAAATAACCTTAACTTTGAACCCTTTGTCATTATCTCAGGTTCGATCGTCAGATGCTTCTCGCACCAGCATAACCTTTGCAAGAATTTTATAAAACTTTTCAAAGTTTTTTCAAAAATATCATTCAAAATATTTTTTAAAGTATTTTTAGCAGTTTTTCAATGTAATTTTTAAAACACTTTCATTTTATTTTCCAAATCAGATATTTGAAAAAGTATAAGAGTTATTTTTTCAAGCAAGTTTTGAAAGGAATTTTTGAAAGTATTTTGTAAAATATTTTTCACAAAATTAAGTAAAGGTTTGTTTGTTAGTGCAACTTTTGAAAGTAAATTTTTTTAAGTAAAGATTGAAATATCTATTTAAAATAATTTTCAAACAAATACAAAAAAAAAATTAAGTAGGTTTCAAAATCCTTTTTTTTCAGCTTGCAAAAAGTAGTAAGAGAGGAACAATTTTGAAATAAGACATTTTGAAAGTAGTTTTTAAATATCCTCCTTCTGAACCTAATATTATTTAAAAACTAATATTAAATAAAATAGTTAAATAGGCATGCATACTGTTTTAAATTAATTAACTTTTCTACGGTTATTTAGGGTTATCAGAATAAGTTTCTAACTAACCCATTACTCTCCCCCTTAATACATGCATTATCTATGATATGCCCTTAGATTTATGTCCAACCTTTAGTGAGAAAATATTTATAAAAGATTTTAAAAATAATTTTTAAAAAATAAATATTTTTAAAGGGTTTTTTTATAAATAGTTTTTTAAAAGAAATTTACAAATATTTTTAAAGGAATTTTTAAAATAATTTTTAAAATATTTTTAAAAAATATTTTTAAAGGAATTTTAAAATAATTTTTAAAATATTTAAAATAACTTTATAGGATTTTTAAAATATTTTTTACAATATTTTTAAATGGGCTTTTAAAATAATTTTTAAAAGATTTAAAATATTTTTAAAGGAAATTTTAAAAAATAAATAAATAATTTTTAAAGAATTATTTAAAATATCTTTTAAAGGAATTTTTTAAAAAAATTAAAATAATTCTTAAAGGAAATTCAAAAATAAATTTTCAAGAATTTTTAAAAATATTTTTTAAAGATTTTATTCAAATTAAATTTAAAAATTTTGAAAATAATATTTAAAATAATTTTTAATGATTTTTTTAAAAAAATTTAAAATAATTTTTAAATAAAATAAAAATACTTTTTAAATAATTTTAAAAAGAATTTTTAAAATAATTTTTAAATACTTTTTAAATACTTTTTAAATAATTTTTAAATATTTTTAATATAATTTTATAATATTTTTAAACTAATTTTTTAAAAAAATTTAAACTAATTTTTAAAATAATTTTTTAATGTTATATGTTAATTAAATTTACATTTAATTCTATTTTAATTTTAAGTTTTAATGTAATTTTTTTATGTTTAATTAACTTAATTTTAAATTTTAAGTGGATTAATATTTAGGGGTTAGTTTTAAATTTTATGTTTAAGTTAAATTTTTTTAAAAAATTTAAGTTTAATTTATTTTTAGATTTTTTTGTTTAATTTAATTTAATTTTAATTTAATTTTAGTATAATTTAATTTAATTTAATTTAATTTTAATCCTTATTCATCTCACCTGATCTATATTCTCAATCAGGAATCTTATACTTTTGAGAGATTAGTTAAGTTTGAATTTTAGAATTTGATTTAACTTATGTTAGATTCAAGTTTAGCTTTGGTTTCAACAAACAAATATTATTTGGATAAATATCTAAATTGTGGTGAGTCACCTCCACTTCAAAATTTCTAAATAGTTATGCCCACTGAGCTTAGTATAAAACTTTAGTTTAACCAACTAGGATTAGTAAGGGGAAGCTTGAGTTAGTTCCACTAAGCCAAATGTACCAGGTCAAAGTCATATCTTCTTAGATATGCATAGACAAAGCTTCTCTAACCTACTATTATCCAAAACTTCTCCAGTATTGTTTGTCAAGTTAAACTTTTATGCCTAATTAAACCAGTCCTAATTTCCCAACCGGGTAAATTATTATTTTAGAGGTGTCAACTAATTTGGAGTCTCCCCCTAAATTATTGTACTTGGGTTTAAGTTTTAGGTTTGTGTCCATTTACTTTATAAGTATAATAAACTTGATTATAGTTTGAGTTTAGATTAATTTTGTATTTATTTAATTTAGGTTTAGTTTTTGATTTATTTGATTTCATTTTATTTTTTTAGGTTCTAATTTAGCTTAGAAGATTTAATTTTTGAGATTAAGGTTAAGTTATTTGGATTTAACTTAGAAGGTTTAAGGTAGTGTATTTTATTTTTAGGTACATCGTATTGATTGAGTCCTACTTACTTGGTTAGACAAAATTTCGGAACCCAAACTTTAGTTAGTTTTTTTTTATTTGGAGTTAAGGTTAGAAATGATTTAAAGGTAAAGATAGACTTGTATCTAAGTCCAGATTTATTGTACACAACTCTTTGGGATCCAAGTATCATATTTAGATACTTTGATCGTGAGGTAAACTTTTCCAACTGTTCTTTTAATTCTTTAACTTGACTTTTCATAATAGAATTTTCTTCCTCAAGGTTTGTAGCTTGAGTTGAATTTTTGTGTTGAACTTGGTCAGTTAAGGTGATCAAACTTCGTTGTTCCTTAAGAATGTTATTTTCCTTAAGGAGGAGTTTAGTGTGTTCCTCAGTTTTTGTTAATTTTTTATTTAACAAGTAAATGATTTTAAAAAAAGTTCAGTATAATTAAATTTTACCCTAGTTGATTCATTTGAACCGAATACGGATCCATTGCTCGACTCATATTTGGACTCGTCTTCTTGATCTGAATAGCCTCTGTTTACAAGGTAACTTGCTTGCTTTGATTTGTCGACTTCCGATCCGTTCGAGGAAGACTCGTTCCAAGTCACCTTTAGTGCTTTCTTCTGCTTTGTCTTCCTCATCTTATCTTTATTAGGGCATTCATGTTTGAAGTGCTCTTTCTTGTTGCAGTTGTAGCATGTGACGTTCGCCTTTGGGTTGTTGGATATGGACTTGGATATCTTCTTCATGTCGTGCTTGGAGAAGTTTCTCTTGTGTCTAGTAAACTTTTTCCTTACTATGTTCACTAGTTGCTCTTCTTCATCTGATTCTGAGTCAGACTCAGTTTATGGCTTGCGTTTAGCTTGGGTTTGTGCTTTAGCTTCCTTTGAAGTGTCTGTAAGGAAAGTGATCCCTTTCTTAACCTTTGTGGTGATAGTTTGTTCATGCAGTTCCAATTCACAAAATAACTCGTCTAACTTTAATTTTGAAAGGTTCCTCGAAACTTTATAGGCATCTATGATTGATGCCTATAGTATAGTTCGAGCAAATGAGTTCAGAGCATACCTGATAATGTTGTGGTTCTTGAGTTGATGTCCGATCATGTGCAGGTCATTGAGGATATCCTTGATCCTCACGTGTAGTTGGCTTGTGATTTCTCTGTCTTACATTTTAATATTAAATAAGGAATTTAGAAGTAAGTCTCATTTAGTTACTTTGGCGTCGTTGGTTCCTTCGTTTAATTCGATGAGCTTGTCCCATAGCTCCTTTGCATTCTCGTGCGGGCCGAATCGGTTGAGTTCTTCTTTCGTGAGTCCGCATTGGATCGTGTTCAACACCTTCGAGTTAATCTGGCCTTCTTCTTATCTTCTGGATTCCATCTTTCTAGATCAAGGAGTACTTTAGTTGCTTTGTCTACAGGCGCCCTATACCCTCGTCGGATGGTGAACAATTGCTTGATGCCCATCTTCAAGTAGACCTTCATTCTCTTCTTCTAATACGAAAAATTATTTTTGTTGAAGAGATGAGGACAAGAGATGTTTTATCCCTCAAGTTGGGCCATTTGAATTATCTTGCAAAAAAAAGAGAGAGAAGAAATGTCCCAAGACTAGGTCTTGGATTAGCTAAGTTTAAGATAAAAAGAAATATCGAAGACTTAAGTGGTGTTGCACCAACTTTGAGTTAAAATCGAACAAGAGATAATTATCTGAAGAGATAAATTTTACCAATTCAAATAAGATACAAAAAATAGAAATCCAAAAAGAAATAAAATAGTTCCCATGGCTTGATTGGTGGTTGCACCAAGTCAGTGCAGAACTTAGCTCTGATACCACTTGTTGGATCGAGCTGCACATGAGACAAGGGGGGTGAATCATGTGGTTTTTTAAAAACTATTTTTTTTTTATTTTATAAAATAAGTATGCAGCGGAACAACACGGAAACAAAAGCAAGTAAAAAGACACACATTCGGTTTTATTTGGTTCGGAGCCTTCGGCGACTCCTACTCATAGGCCCAAGTCCCACAGATCTATCAACGGGTAATCCACGAAATACTCTTCTGGAAACATAGAAAGAGGGGATTGAGAACAATAAAGGAATCAGAAAAGTGTAACAAGCTACACTTTCCTTTACTGTAGAAATTAAGTACAGAAGTTCAACTTCGTTACCCAATACTCTTTGTAACAGTTGACTCGAGCTTGGTGTTGGATGACTCCTTAATAGTAGTCAAGCATAACAGAGTCGTAGCAGGACAGCAGCAGAAAGTCGGAGCAGTCGGAACGCCAAACGGACACGTAGAAGTTTGTAGAATTGTTGTGTAGAAAGTCTTGGTCGAATGCCTCCTTTATAAGAAATGGAAGGAGTCTTCCATAGCATTGAAGGTGCCTTCAATGCCAACTTCTATCCCTTAAAAACTGGCTTCTTATTATCAACGATGTCTCTGCCTTATCCAACTGAAGGTGCCTTCCATAGCTTTGCTCAAGGTGTCTTCCATCTCTTAGAAGGCGCCTTGGGTACTGTTCACCCAAGGCCTTTTTTCTCCCTTTTTTTTGTAAAATGTATTAGTCCAACAAAAATATTTAATCTATAAAATAAAGTTAGTATAATAATAATATGATTAATTTATAACTTAGACTCTGTCCTTTAGACCAAGATCTAGTCAGGGTCTCAATTTAGGTTTCTGAAATGGACCTAAATTGAACCGACACCTACTGTCCCTCAACTGGGATGCATCCTCACTAAGTTACTCTCCTTCAGTGACTTACCTTCACTTACCAAGTGCCAAGTTACCTCGTTGATGTCAATCTAATACATAAGGTCTTTCTGCCAGAATCACACATCTAAACTTCACCTATCGAGAATTGAACATCCTAATCTCCTGCTAGAATCACACATCCGGACATCACCCTATCAGGAATTGAACATCCCGATCTCTTGTAAGAATCCCACATCTGGACTTCACCAATCGAGAATCGCACATCTCGACTGGACTTCCTGCCTTGTGTCTGGTCCTCTTAACCTGTCAAGTTAGTCAACCTTGCACACTCGGTAACAAGGTTAGATCACAATACATCTAACTTTAATCCACTTGTCATTCATCAAAACTCAAGTTTGATTACTGGTGTCAATTGCACCAACATATTCAACCTTAGTAGATTCATTCAACATCTCTAAGGATTTAGAGGTTAGTACTATAGAATAATTATTCTTGACTTTCGAATTACACGAATCTCAATGTGTAGAAGTTACAAAAGAAACAGAGTCAAATCAGAACCTAGCCTTGCAAGACAAGAAGGATGAACCAGATTCTGACATATCACTCGATGAAGATGAAGAGACTTTTATGGTAAGGAAGTTTTTTTAAAAAAATTAAGTCTAATAACTTTGGTAAGAAACAGACAACGAAGCTTCTTCGAGGTAAAAGGAAAATCAGATGCTATAATTGTAATGAAAGTCATGTAAAACACAATTGCCCAAAACTGAAGAACCAGACAAAAGAGAAGGATAAAGGGCTAAATAAAACCAAACATAAGAACCTCAGAGCAGCGTGGATTGAGCCATCATCCAAGTCTAAGATGGAAGCATATGTCAAACTAGAACTGATAGTGGATCACCAGAAAGACGACAAAAGTACCTTAGAAATGAGCATCAACGAAGGGGGAGACATGTCAGAAAAGTCAGTGATGAAAGAGGAGCGTCGAATAACGAGACCAACTCGGTAAGTGAGATTCGTTCTCTACCTCCCGATAAATTGTATAAATTTATCAAAATGCTTTCTAGAAGTTCATGTAAACAAGAAACAAAAAATGAATAATTAAGAAAGGAGAATTTAGAATTAAGAGTTACCTTAGCAAAATCATGCCTATTAGAAGATTACGATAAATTGAAGGTTGAAAAATAAAAGTTAAAGGATCAAATAAAAAATTGAATCATTCATCTTCAGATGTTTAATATTTTAGAAATTCTCAAAGCTTAACAAGTATTTTAGATTTCACAATGACCAAATTATAAAATTGATACAAAAATATGTTCTAAGAAAATATCCTATTAATCTAGTAGGTAAAAACTTATTTTGAGTTCCTAAATCATGCTTAGATTAAATAAATTTTTCTACATGTTTCTAATTTTAATTTGCTTTAATTCTATTTACAAAATTAATTAGTTCGTATACCTTCTCTTCATATTTTTTTGTTGAAACTTTTTCCTATGTTATATAAATGAATAATCTGTCAGAATAATTTTTTTCTTTTGGGAATTTTCAATGATTATATAATTTTATGAATTTTTTTATTAAAAAGTGTAATTTAAATGTAAAATAAAAGTGTAATTTAAATTTAAAATTTTTTGTAGATGGATTTTGAAAAAACCTGATTTTTTGAATAATTACTATTATATTTTGAATGTTTAGAAAAATCAACCATAATTTTAGAATTGTAAACTATTTTTAAATATTTATTTATTTTTGAAAATATTTTTCTCTGTTTAAAATATTTTCTACAGTTAAACTAAAAAATATTCAATACTTAAAATTTTTATCATGTTCATAAGTTATTATCTTTGACAAATATATTCAAAAAAATTTTACACTTTAAAATAATTTTTTGATAAATCTAGTTTTTAATTTTTAGAAATTCAGATATCTAAAAAAAAAATTCTTAAACTTGTTAGCTATTTTAATCACTCTTAGAAATTTTTTTAGATTTTTTTATGATATATTCCCTATTTTTTTAATGTGATCAATGGGAGAGAAATTATGATGTAAGTTTTTTTTTTGGGGGGGTGGGGGGGGGGGGGGAGTATAGATTTATTTTATTTTATTGTCAAATTATTGTACTTGTAATAATAACTTATTTTATTATTTGTTATTACCTTAACTCAACTTAGGTTAATGCACATTAAAAAGGGAAGATTATAAGTACCCCGGGTGAGTTTTGTTATGATTAATTGGGTTAAGTTAGACTCTACGTTTTTTGATACCTTATGTCTAAGTGTGCAGGAACTTAGTAACACAAAAAGTCGAGTAAAAGACGCAACGAAAGAGAATGATAGCACGGGAAACGAGTTGATGAGCTCGGTGCATCCGAGGGATGAGAAGTTGTTAAAGAGTACATTGGTTGAGCAAGAAGCTGGAGCGGAAGACTGCTCGAGGAGAGAAGGTCAGAGTTGGGTTCAGGTGAGCTCAACTCTAGATGACCGAATAATCACCCATGCGATCGGAACAGTAGCTGGACAAAGTCAACAATGTGTTGACTTTATCCAAGTGCTTGGACCAAGTCCAATCACCTGGACTCCAGGAGCTCGATCCAGGTCCGAGCGCCCGAACCAGCTTGGTACCAAACAAGTGCCTCCTCTTCGAGATGTTGCTACGAATAACTGTTGGATTCCATATCAGCAACACTCCAAGCGCTTGGACCGGTCCAGGTCCAGGCGAGGATAAAATTTTATCCTAAAACAATTGAAGAGTCATTACGAAGAAGATAGAATGCATCACTAGGGGCTCCCGGATCCACTCCAGGCGCTTGAAGATGCCACGTCAGCCAACGAACATTTTTGACCAACAGGCTACAAATATAGCCCTAGTCCTCTTCATTTCAAAATAACACTTTCTATACTTTAATTTCATTCTATTTTTCATATTTACTACTCTTTCTAATGATGTACGAGGTTTCTCCACCTCCAACTTTGCGTGAAGAAGGAGATTTTGCTAGTGCTTCACATTATCTTAGATTAGCAACCTTCTCGATTGCAAACCAAGTAAATCTCTATAGCCTTGTATTTTTATACATATTTTCTTTTCATTTATTAAGTGTTTATCTAACTCCATTCGAAAGAACGAGAAGACTATATTCTTAATTTTAGGGTAATTTCCCCCCCCCCCCCCCCCCCTCCCCCCCCTCTCGCCAACCGCATCAGGACCAACATGTTATTGTCATGATATCATTTTGACATATATGTCACTATTAATATAAATATTGTAAGAGAACCTAAACTTAAATAGGTTATAAAATATTTTAAAAAATGAGAGATTATTAGTGAAATCATGCCTTGGATGTAGAGTTTCGATGTTTGACAATATTTAAGATCTCACTTGTCTAACAAGTGAGCAGGAAAAGTTTTCGTAGATCTGGAGACCGTATGCAGGGTAGGGAAAGTCCAAGAAGGTGGGAGGTTGGATTATTGGCAAGGAGAAGTCTTTGTAGGTCGGAATACCTAATGCAAGGCAAAAAAGTCTAATAAGGTTGAAAATCAGATTCTTGGAAAAAAGAAAAAAGTCTGAACAGATTAGGAGATTAAATGCAAGGGAGAATTGAAGATCGGGATACAAGGAAGCTCCAGATACTAAAGCCCAAGAAACATGATATTCATTTGACATGAGATACTTATGGGACAATGACACTGAATTTAGGCATATTTCGGTCATTATAATGTTAGAAAATAATAATATATTAGTCAATTAGTAACATGTAGCCAGTTGATCGATATACTTTAGAATTGAAGAGGTTACGGTGCGGTGGTTAGACTTCCGAGTGTGGATCTCAAGAATCTCAAGGTCGAGACTTAGCTACGGTGAATTGTAAGGAATTTTCCCTCCAATGGATAACAAGTCTATGAAAGCAGGAGCTAGTCGGTTCGAAGAACTGGATACCTACTATCAACAAAAAAAAATAATTGAAGGGGATTTGTGATTGAGAGATTAACCAGACAAAACATTATTTGAGGCTTAACAATCAATGAGTTAAATATTAAATAGTTGAGGGTTATGCAAATTATTTGATTGTTGTGGGTGAGCATAAATTCTGAACTAGTTGAGAGTTTGCACAACAATCAGGGTAAGGCTCACACGGGGATTTGTGTTTTGATATAATTTTGTAAAACTTTATGTGACAACCCAGGAGCCCAACATCCTTTAATTGCATATCTCATTCGGAGAAAAAATTCCTGTAAATTCGTCATAGCTGGGGCTCGAACTACGGGTGCCTAGGTGACAACTTGGATACCCTACCACTGCACCATAGTCCGAGGCTGAAAATGATCCATAAGTAGTATATACATGAGTTGGCTCAATTGGTGTCCCCTCAGGATGGACTAGTGGCTAGTGCATAAGGTGTTGCCACAATGAGGTCTGGGGGTCAAATCCTGGCTAGTAGCTAGGTTCTTGTCCTCCGCTATGCACTAGTCATTGTCTGGGCGAAGCTAGGAATTATAATCTATCCGGGCTAAAAATTTTAACGAAAAATAAAATTATATATATACATTAGACATGAACAAATAATTATTAGAAACTAATATGTCATAAAAAATTTGATCGCTAATGCATTTTGTGAAGAAAATTTGATTTCATTACTAAATTTAGCTGTGAAATTTAATATCCATTTTTTAGCGATGAAATTTAATATCCGTCATTAATTTTTTTAATATTTTTAAAAAATAAATATTAAGAAAAACATGTAATATTATCCCACAAAAATATTTTAGAACCTAATTTTTACAAGACAAATAGAACAACTATAACTTGTATCTATTACTTTAACCCAAATCTATACAAACACTCATTGTCTCATTCATCAACTAGATAGGCAAATGATAGATACTAAAAATATAACAAAATATAAATTATTAAAAGATTTATAGAAGTCTAAATTTGAGTAGAATCATAAAACTTATAGACCAGACAAGCGCATCAAATAGGTAACTAAAATTCTGAGTTGAAATCACATCAAAATTTAGACAAAAGGTAACTATAAAAGTAAGTTGGTAACTCTGGAGTTAATTCTTGGGTCATTGCGGATAATGATACTATGAGCTGCATCAACAGTAATGACCTCGAAGTATTTGTAGGTCGAATCCTGCAAAACATGAGAGGACAAGTATAAAATGTTAGCGGTATAAAGTTCAATAACATAAAAAGGAAAACTAATCTCACCTCATTAATCCAAAATATTAGGTGTAGCAAACACAAACAAATAAAAAGTCTTGAAAGGTTGAGTGACCAATGAAATATATATCAAGTAATGGGACAAACATGAAAATATATCTAATCAACCAACTACTTGAATTACGCTCCAGCTTAGGGATGGCAATGGGGCGGGGTGGGGGTGGGTTTGCCATTCTCATCCCCGCCCCGTTCTCATTTTTTCGAGTTCAGGGATTCCCCGAACCCGAACCCACGGGGATCAAATCCCCATCCCCGCTTCATTCCCAAATTTAATTTATATTATTATTATTATTAATGATAATATTAATATTAATATCAATATTAATAATATTTTCAAAATTTTTAATATTAATATTAACACTATTATTAATACTTTTTTAAAAAATCATATTATTATTTAATAATATTAATAATAATAATATTCGGGGCGGGTTCGGGGATGGGGATAGTATTCTCATACCCGCCCCAAACCCGCCCTATCCCCGAAAAATCAGGGATCCCCATCCCCATTTTGGGTTTTCCCCGCGGGGCCCCAAACTCGCGAGGAAAATTGTCATCCCTACTCCAGTTGCAATTTTCAGTTAAAGAACTTTCACACCGTCAACTTCTTAAATAAAAATAGGAAAAAAATTAATTAACACATATAACTCACAAAGTAAAAAAAATTATTTTATGATCCATATATACATACACATTATCGAAGTTGTGCTCTACGATTCTTCAAAGTATAATATTTATCAATGATAGAATCTGAATCAATACTGGAAGCAAACTCTCTTTCAATGTAGATAATCATAGAATATGTTAGAAAATCCTCTCCCATTCTATTACGAAGAACTATTTTAACATGCTTCATAGTTGAAAATGTACGCTCTATAGTTGTCGTAGAAACAGGCAAAGTTAAAATTAGACGAATCAACTTGTCGATCAAATTATAGTGTTGTAATTTTTTTGTTTCAAATAACCCTTGATACAATTCTGAGATAGTGGACATTTTTTGAAAATTTTCATGACAAACCACATCGAGCTCATAATGTTGTAGCTGACACCTCAAATTATGCATTTCCTGTTCAATGAAGTCCTCAAGATAATACTTCTCAGCAAGATTACAAATCTTATCAATGTTGAACCGATTAAAATTATCTTTTCGATCCAAAGCAGAGCTAAGCATAAGAAGTTCTACTATCTCATCACTGAATCTAGAGTTTAACTCTTCCAATTGAAAATCTATTGCAGCATTAAATATATCATAATGAAAGTGATGCTCAACTGTGATGGCATCCTTTTGCTGGCATGAACGACTAGAATGCTTATAACGAGCACTCATCTTCGGTATATCAACATCCAATCTTGTGCAAAATGATTTGACATATGAAAGAAGAATATCAAAATTATCATTTCTCAATGTCAGAAGAAGTGCTTTAGTTGTAGAGATCAAATCCATTGCATTTACGATATCAAGAGATTTTTGTTGCAAGGCACAACAAAGTAAATCTGTGATCGTCATAATTTTATGCATCAAATGAAAAATAAAAATAAAATCAAAAGATTTCATCACTATTAAGGAACCACCAGCTTCCTCACGCATCGAAGTAGAGGAACCATCAGTGATAATATTTTCAAGCACATTAATAGTTGCATTATGCTTATCTATTAAGTCGCAAATAGAATCAAAATGGGAGCTCCAACGAGTAGTTCCTACTCATTGCAAAGTACCAATCTGATTAGCTCCTTGTCCAGTCTCGCATTCACCAGCAACAACAGAACGTGCAATTTCATTAACTTGAGCAGATTGTAACTCGGCATTGTGTTTGGATGAAGATGTAACAAGATTAACAATAGTCGTCAGATTTGAAAAGAAAAGCCATATAGAAATCTCATTTTCAGCAGCTACAACTAACGCTAGTTGGAGTCGATGGGCAAAACAATGTACATAATATGCATAGGGGCAATTTTTAAGAAATAAAGCTTGCAATCCATTAAAAGCACCACACATGTTTCTAGAACCATCATACCCTTGACCCCGCATATTGTGTATTTCTAGATTATATCTGGTGAGAACATCACATATTTATTTCTTAAGTGTTGCAGTTGTGGTGTCATGAACATGCACAATTTGCAAAAAACGCTCCCGTAAAAAACCATGAGCATCAACAAATCTCAAAATTATAGTCATCTGTTCTTTGTTAGATATATCCTTCACTTCATCCACCAAAATACAAAACTTAGAATCTCCAATTTCATCACGAATTTTGTTTCTGACTCTATTACCAAATATGTAAGATTTCTTTTTGAACTTCTGGTGAGGTATATTTTGCATTTCCCGGTGCTTTCTCTAAGATTATATCGCCAACTTAAACCCTTCAATTGTAAATGCAGATTGTTGTGCTTCACTTAATTCAAAAAGATAGCATGGAAAACAAAATGTTGTATCCTTTGAAGGAGAGTACTCTAACCATGGAAATTTTTTAAACCATGTATATTGAAATCGACGATGTTGCTTTCCTGATTCATACTGTGGGTACTCCTACAATTTGGGTTGATATGACCCCATTTTGATATAAGCTCGTTTAATTTCATCATGATGATTAACAGGATGTCTCCACATGGGAATACACAATCCAGGATCTCGTTCAAGTGAAGTTTCATCAAACTCAACTCTTTGAGATTTAGAAGGAGGTTCGAACTCTTCGTTAGAAATGGATGTATTAGTCTTGGTCCTCTCGGAGGATAAAGGATTATCAATTCTTGGCTTAAAGAATGATAGAATATTATTTTCCCCTTTTCTCTCTTGATTTGGCATTAAAATAACCTAGGACAAACACATTTTGACATGATAAAATCTTATGAATTTTAAATAATGATTTCTAATACAATTTCTAATATAAATCTCACTTTCTCTTAAATAGATTCAATATCAACTACAATGGTTAAAAATTCAACATTATTTAAAGTAAAAAACAGTTAAAAAATCAACTAGTTTAAATTCTATATAAGAAAAAGATTATTAAAAAGAAATAGAAATATGTTGTCCCTTTCTTAAGCGTAACCACATATTAAAAATTAAAGCTTGACCATATATCTAGTAAAAGAATCTTTAATTAATTTCAACATTGTATTAAAAATTTTGATTAAGTACTTAATCATGCATATTTATGCATTTCATTACTCTTATTTTTTTTCCATGGTAGATAGTAAATAATTAATAGAATAAAAATTAAAAAGTGAAAATAAGCAAACAAATAAAAGCAGACAGTTTTGTGTTTGTTGTAACATTTCAAACTAGTTGTTTGATTCGCTTAAACATTTAACTGTGATGAATTTAGGAATACATTTTAATCTTATAATTAGGTTATTGATTAGGCATGCATTTCAATTAGCTGTGATAAAAAAAAAATCTTGGGAATTGGGATCAACTATCAAAGCAAAATAAAAAATATTTTAATTGAAGATTAAAATAGAGATAACAGTTATTTATACTTATAGAAGTTGTAGAGCAGTAGTAATCGTGAAGCAACAACGGAAGAGAAAAGGAGGGATAAGGATCAGTGGAGCAATTGCAACGTCGTATTTGTGCAACAGTAAAGAGAGAGAGAGAGAGAGCAACAAGAATCACGAAGCAAACTAGCAATCACCAAAGAGGAAAAGAGGGATCAGCGGAACTCAAAAGAAATTGGAGTCGCGGAGGAGCAATCGTGCGAATCGTAAGAGCAATGAGTCAGTGGCAAGAAAGACACAAGGAGAAAAAAGAAATAGACGAAGAGTAAAACAGGGATTAGGGATATTAATTACAATTTATTTTTTTTAAAGTTTCCTTTTAAATTTGTTTAAAAATAAATTGCATATGAAAATAAATTGGGCGGACAAAACAAGATTGCAAATCTTGTTTTGTCCGCCCAATTATAGAATCAAGAGGACAAGAGAATTAGTTTAGAAATTAAACATAACATGGGCGTTAAAATTGGGCATGGGCTACCGGGCTAAAAAATTCACTCATATACAAAATAAGAGAAAATTATAGATATATAGTTAGGTAATAAATTGGGACCCGGGCTGTAGCCCGGGTACCTTATAATGTGCCTCCGTCCTTGTTAGGCTAGTAGTCACTGTGATTTATCTTCTCCGTATTGACCTAGGGATGAATTGACGGAAACATTAGGGGCGAGCGAATTATCTTTTGCCACAATGAGTTGACTCAATTGGTAGATTAATTTCCCGTGGATATAAAATATGTTGTTAGGTGTTTTATCTTCCTGATACAAAGGGCAAATGCGCTTTATAATTTACTTGTATTTTATCGTGGAAACAATGAGATTGGAGGACTTGAGATGAGCAATATCATTATTATTTATTTTTTAGCGGTACATGAGTTAAGGGAAGTATCTGTGTGTTGAATGCAGACTCCATCGAAAATTGTCTCTTCCAAAGCGGTAGGCCATGCAAACCTCGAAAGTAAGCTGTCTGCGCCTTTTTTTCCTTTTGGTTGTTGGAATAGGAAGAAACAAAGGGCACATTTGCCGGACCCCTAGCAACGCGTTTACTTGCTTGCTTGCTAAGAATTAAAGGTTCTACAATTTTTTTTAAAAAAATCAAAATTGAGAAATATAATTTTGAAAAATTAATTCAGTAAAATTTTATTTAAAATAATTTGAAAGATAATTATTTAAAATGAAAAGATGTTTTATCAATTTAAATTTTGATAAATTAACAATCAAATTTATTTAGTGGATAAACAGTGAATTAAAAAAAAACTAGTACCACAATAAATAATGCAAAGAAGAAAAAATAAAAGGGAAAAAAATAAAATTTAATGAGAAATAATAGTGTAATATTAAATATATTTTTGATTTTTAAAAATATTTTTATAAAAAAAATTTATTAATTATTAATAAATATTTTTAATTTATTAATTAATTAAATTTTAGTTGGTAAATTAAATTACTATCAATAAAAAAAATTAAAAATTATGAATCAAATTTTTAATAAAAAAATAAATTACCAACTAAATGTAACTTTCGATTAAAATTTATTTTAACAAAAAATCTTAAATATTTACCATCCAAACTCATACATTTTTTAAATAATAATCATATTTTGATATATATATATATATATATATATATATATATATATATATATATATATATATATATATATATATATATATATATATATATATATATATATATATATATATATATATATAATTTGATGGCCCAATATAGGGCCCTAGGCATATGCCTATACCTTGAGCCAATCCTAATTACATTGTTCTCATTATTATATCCCACCTATAGTTTTTGCTTAAATCATGAACCGACATATTATAACAACTATAAATTCATAATTATTACATATGTTGTACCAAATACAGTTGCATAACTGTTATAACATGAATATTAAGTACGCAAGTTAAATATGTATTGTAGCAACTATAAAATTATAATTACTTACATGATGTGGCAAAAGACGAAATCGTTCGTCCCCAGCGCCCCCGCCGCATGTGGCAGGTGGGGTGAGTTGCATAATTACTTTGTCATCTATATAGAATAGTATTGCTACGATTTGAAATTATTTTACCAAAATATTATAATTATTATCAAGGTTAATTTTAGGACTAGTTTAGAATATATATATATATATATATATATATATATATATATATATATATATATATATATATATATATATATATAGGTATGATATCCTGCGCGCCCGCACAGTGTGCGACTGTGCGCGCGCGCAGGATATCAATTGTTTTTATTTTTATTTTATTTTTAATTAAAAATAATTAAAATATTTTTTAATTAAAACAAGTTTCTAAGGTTCAGGTTTTGGGTTATAGTATCAAAATTATTTTTTTTTAGATTTTACTTTTAGGATTCAGACTTTGGGTTATAGTATCAAAGCTATTAGGGTTAAGGCTTTGGGTTATAGTATCAAAGTTATTTTTTTTAGATTTTACCTCTAGGGTTCAGACTTTGGGTTATAGTATCAAAACTATTTAGGGTTAAGGCTTTGGGTTATAGTATCAAAGTTGTTTTTTTTTAGATTTTACTTCTAGGGTTCAAGCTTTGGGTTATAGTATCAAAGCTTTTTTTTTTTAAGATTTTACCTCTAGGATTCAGGCTTTCTAATTAAATTATAGTGTTTGGTTTTAAAAAAAAATAAAATAAAATTAATTTAAGTATTTATTGAGTATTGTAATATGTTGAGGGGATATATTAATGTATTTGAAATTTATATAAGGAAATATTAATTTTTTTAATTGATTTTTAAATTTAAAAAAATAAAAAAATATAAATATTAATTGATCTCCTGTGCGACACGCACGCAGAGATCAATATTATATATATATATATATATATATATATATATATATATATATATATATATATATATATAGCATGACAATTTCAAAAAAAATGAAGACGCTCTTTTGACCTTTTCCATAGTTATACAATTTATTAGTTGCTAGATTAAAAGAAATCGAGAAATAAAATATTTTGATTGCGATATCCAATGATACAGAAGTTTGATAGATGGCAAAGCGCCATTAGACGTTTTGACTTTGAGAGCTAATCATGTCTAATCATCGTTTCAAAGCATTAAATAAATCTAATCACTATCATCTTACGTCTTATACCTCTGAAATCAATATGACACGACCGAAAGCTTGATAATAAATAAATGCTTCATCGCTCCAGCAACATTAAGGCTCCAGCTTGAGAAAAATGATCTACACTTTTTTTTAATGTTTTAAAGAAACTTAATTTGAAGAGCTTAATGCAATGTTTTTGACAAACATAGCAGAAATATAACCAAATCCATATTTACAAGCTAACTATCTATTTCTACAATTACAAGGAATATAATATATAATTTACCATAAGCAGAAAGGAAATTAATCGATCAAAAACTGAAAACAAAGAGAGCTTTTCAAGTGAAGAAGGGAGCGGCTGCGTCGTCGTCGGAGGGCTGCAAGGCGCCGATCCTGATCTTGTATTTCCGGAAGCTTCCGGAGGTGGTCTCCGCGTCGTTGCCCTCCGAAGAGGAGCCGCCGGAAGGCGAAGAAGCGGCGAATTCGTCGCCGGCGTAGGTGGCGACGCCGATGAGGAGGCCGCACCCACGGCAGAGAAGGCGCGTCCGGCGGCGGCGGATGCCCCAGGATCGCGGAGAGCGGAAGTAGGGCAGGCAGCGGAGATCGTCGGTCTGCGTGAACCTGCTTTCGTCGATGGTGGCGAAGGAGACGACGCCCTTCTTGATGAACCTCCCGTACTCGGCGCCGATGTTGGCCGTGTCGCGATCCGACGAGCTCAGGTTCAACGCGTAACCGCAGTGGCCGCAGCTGCCGAGAACACAACCCGAATTCATCAAATCCCAATAAAAACAAGAAGAAAGCTCGAGCAAATCCTTCGACCAATTGAGTGAACGATCAAAATTCTTAAAGCGGGGATTTTCTCAGGCGAAGAGCAGAATCGAAACCAAAGCCTAAGAGTAGAGAGGGATCAGTCACCAGTAGAGCACGTCCCTTCGGGAGGAGGAGGACGTGAGGCCGCCGCCGCCGTATCTGCAGTTACGAGGAAGCATCGGATGATTCCGGTGCAGATACGAGAGGAGGCGGGGCGACGAGGTAGCGGCGGCGGCGGAGACACGGCGCTTGTTGTTATTAGTACAGACCTGACATATTTATCATATTATTATTTTATTATAAACTAAAGGGCCTAGGAAATGACCCGTTTGGAAACTTTAGGTCATTTTCACATTTTTTTGGGTGTATTCAATCATTGACTGATTTCATTGATTTTTTTATAAATGATATACTTTTATGAACTTCATAAATTTTTATTGATTTTTATAAAATCTGTTATGAAAAAATTTTCATAAAGTTCTAAAAATCTTTATTTTTAAAGATTTTTACATACATTTATAAATTTTACGAATATTTATGGATTTAAGAGGATATATTCATTCTTATAAAAGCATAGGCGATAAAAAAATATTTGGTAACGTCTCACTTTAAAAAAAAATTAATAATATAATTTTAAATCCAATAATATTATAATAATTTTAAATATTTTTATTTATAATTTTGATTCAAATTAACTTAAATATTGGTCAACTCTTTAATTTGGTCCAACTTTTAATAAAATGTTGATAAATTTTATTAGAAATAAAATTAATAATATTATTATTAATTTGATTAGTAATAGTATTATTAATATATATATATATATATATATATATATATAAAATTATTTATGAATTTTTAAAATTTAAAAAATTTTATAGAATATTTTTAGGTCAAATTTCATTAGACTTTATTAAATTATCTATTAATTAAGTTGAGAGTTAATTTGATTTATTAATATATATTTTATATTAAAACCTACTGTCTCAAGTTTCTCTTCCCTCTACACACAACATCGTCGTCCAAATCGACTTTGACTTTGACCTACTCGCAAGTAGCCGACCAAAGCATCACCTGTCGCCTCAAACAGTTTTTCTATTTGTTTTTCTCCTTTCCGGCGCACTGCAGGCTTTACCGGATGATACTCATTTTTTCCTATCACGAGCAACCGGAGAAAAAATCTCCTCCTACAGCCCGCCGCCGTGAGTCGCCGTCGGAAAAAAAGCTGCAAGCGGCTGTTGTTCCATTCCAGCCATTCCGATCTATTCTTTTAGAACAACATTTCAGAGGGCTCTCAGCTTCGCATGAAATGCATGTTGAGAGGTTGATGACAAAGCCTTTAAATCAAAAAAATAATCAAAATCAAGGAGTGAAAAGAGAAATGACTTATTTGTAAAAAATTAAAGGGATTTGAATTTTATAGAAATATCAAGGATGAAGAAAAGACTTTTTATTTTATTTTTTAAATTGTACCAAGTGTTTTGGAGAGCTCTTATTAGTTAAAATTTATATCCGAGGTTTTCTAAAAGAATTCATGAAAATCTATTGAAACTTTGGATACCAAAATATTTTCATAGAGTTTTTAAAAAGTTTGAATATTCTATGACTTTTTAAAACTATATAAAACTCTAATTTGGATACCACTAGACTTCTATAAGGTTTATAAAAGTCTAGATTGAATACACCTACACTTTTAAAATTCACAAAAGTCATTCAAAGTAATTAAAAGTCCAACATTAAATACATCCCCTTTTATTTTTAAAAATTAAGTGAGTATATATTTATATATTACATTTTGAAAAAAAAACATCAATATTTTTTATTTAATAAAATTACAAAATTCTTAATTAATAGATCTATCTTTAGTAAGTTTATCTTTAGTGTGTTTCTAATGAAGTAGGGGGATTTAAAACTTTAAAGGACGAAATAAGAAGGCATCCCATTAAAATTGAGTCTCTTGAGACAATCTATGTTGTTGATCCCAACATATCGACGGCTTGTATGAGTTGAGAGATCACATTAATGTCGAGTAAATCCTCGACACTCTCAGTTAGTTATTAGTAAATCATAACTAAAATATATCAAAATCATTGACACTCTCAGCTCTTCTAAGCAACTTACCAAAACCTTAGACTTGCACTTTGGGGTTTAATAGGATCCAAGCCAAATAATGATATTTATTTAGGGTTTGATGAAATTGAATACTAAACAATTAAGATTAGTTAAGAGGATTAATAAAACGTGATGGATAGATAGGTTAGGTGAGCAGAAGAGCAAATAAGTTAGAATGTCCAACCGAAAATAGCTAGCTAGGACGGTTTAGATGGACGAGTTAGATGTGCCAAACAAGCTGAATAATTAAGCTGAACAAGTCGAAGAATCATTGGACAGACCGAAGGACTTAAACAGATGAGTAGGTTTGCAGACAAAAGAACAAGGAGAAGATTCATGGCATGGAGAAATCATTATGTAGTGATTCGGTACGAAATTAGAGAAGATGGTACAAGGAGGTAGCTGAAAGGTTGACGGGGCGAAGACTTCATGCGGTCCTACAACACGAAAAGTGTTAGTGCCGGGCTAAGAAGAGATTCTCGGCGTTGACCCTTCAACACTCAAATCAGTGATCCCCGCAAATAAAGTAGTAGAAAACTGTAGCTAGAGCGTGTAAAATAATGAAGTTACGCAAATCTCCGCCTATAGATGTAAACCCCCTTTTATAATGTCACTGTAGCGTCTGTGCACGCATCTCAAAGTAGCAGACGTTTTCCCAAAATATCGTAGAAAAAGACAAGTTAAAAAGTGTCACTAACACCTTTCCTTAAGCGAATATACAAATCCCTGATGTGACAGGCTGCAAGCTTTTAAAGTACGATTTGCCTGTAGAACATGCTATTTGTCAATAGCACAAGCCTCCAAAAGGGTATGATGAGATATATAGGTGGAGTCCACTTTTGGCTGACCGGACCCCACTCGGAATGGTTGTTCTCATTCCGCTATGTTGCTCGGAGCTGCTGGTCTGTCCCCTTCTCCACTTCCCGACTATCAGTGGTTACTTTCATCCATCTGGCCGTAAAGCCAATCGGCTAGGACTGGAAGCCCATTGCTTAACGGTTACCTCTTAACTCCATTTGCCACTACCGAAGGATGGTCATTCGGCACCCCCGCCCGGCCGATCGTGGCACCCGCTCGTCTGGTCCACTCAATAGCCCAGGTTCTTTGACCATTTTTACTTTGATCTCCACATTAGCAATCCTTTCCCCCTCCCCCCCTTCCTTTTATCCTTCTATGTGGGGCCCCTCTTCATCACTACATCACAAACCTTCCCCTCAAGTCTAGTCAAAGGAGACTGTAAGTCCGACTAACTAGACATTTGGTGTTCTCCGTGAACACTGTCGCCAATCGGATGCACTGGGGGTTTAGAGCCACCGCTCGACTATCACAATACTTATACTATTCTTTAAGAAGCTGATCTCTTCTTGGTCTGGCGCTTTAGGGTCTAGAGCTGCCGCTCGGTTTTCGTAGTTCCTTTTACTTACCAAAAAGATGAATTTTCCCTGACTAGGCGTATTAGAGTTTAGAGCCGCCGCTCAGCTATGATGTGCACCCCTCCTGCTTCCTGTTGTTTGTCGAGAAGTTGCCTTTTCTCCGCTCTGAGATGCTAGGGTTTAAAGTCGCCGCTCGGTTGTGGCGTACGCTTTAGCCAACTTTGAACTTATTTTTCGTTGCTCTTTCGATCGGCTAAACATACTCAGAGGCTGGTGCCGCTCGGATCTATCGTGGACAATACTTAGCCATTTTTCTAACTTCCCCTGATCTCTGCTTTGACTACTCACCCCCATGTAGTGCTTTTTAATTGCTGCTGATATCACCATAATTTCTTGAAAATCATTCAAATCCCTGACTATTAATGCAAAGCATGCTTGGTCATGCCCTTTAATCATGAGCTTTCTCTCCTCATTTATGCCACATGTAATCGAATGTCACACGTCATTTTTCTCTACCACCGCATGTATGATATGACAGAAGACTATTTAGATTTGATGCTACAACCACCTCTTCAAAATCAATGGCCTAGATTAAACCTAGTTTTCTGAAACCCTCGAGCGGACTGCTTAGAGTGGCCTTCTGTAGGATTTTTTAAACTCTCAACTTCTCCCTTCGCCTCTTCACATTCCTCGTCCTCATCTTCTTTTTTCCTGCTGTCATGTCTCGGGGAAGTCCCTGTCCGAAAAAAATTTCGGCAGCACCTCCCCTGTACGGCTGACAATCTGAAGTATTTCTACAGGCACAATATACATCAGCCACATGCGGCTGGAATATATACAGAACCACGCAGTTAATAATCTCAGCCTACACGGCTGGACAAATATAACAACAACCACGCAGTTATATATATTTTTATCAGCCCACTCGGCTGAAACCAAAACCAACACAGCAGAAATACATAAAGACAAGCCCATACAAAACAAAACAAAACACTGCTAGACGGCTAGGCTTACACCACACAACAACACAAAATACCACGTAATAACAATAACACTCCCGAAACAAAACCGGAGCACAAAGCTAAATATACTGACACATAAATCAAATAAAACATAAAGGAAAACTATAAGTCTTCTGATGTGACGTGAGGATCGACAGACAGGATACTCCAAGAGACTCTATAACGACCTGGTACCTGAAAAAGATAGTGTCCACGGGGGGTGAGTTCAACAACTCAGCAAATACCAGTTGACATGTATAGTAAGATATAAAAGACAATAATAACTATGGAGTACAGTCTCCTAGACAAAAGCTGGTAATGCATAACAGAAAGGGGCTGAAGAGAACTGTACTCATCAGGGTCTCCTATCAGAATAGTCAGGTCGTCAGACCGAGAATATCATAAATCCTGTATGCATGTCAAACATATGCATCCATACAAATGCAGCATATAAGTGCAACAATCACAATCAGTAAATGCATCAATGCATATGATGCCAATGACATGATCACCCCTGACGCCAGTCAACCATCTCACACACAATGGTGAAACTGAGTGGGTAGGGCTGTGACAACCGTGCACTCTGCCGTCATTGCTCCTGATGAGTGACCGGGTGGACGGGATGCTGTCAGAGTACACCTATCCTCCTACCCGAAATCATAAATGGGGGAGCTCAATGCTCTCATCTCCCGGTACACGATGATGGGGAGGAAATCTCTGCCGGCTACCACGCTGCGACACACTAACCATGAGCTGACTAACGGAGCCAAACAGAGTCCAACCGCCTGCCGGCTACCACACTGCTACACTAAACCAGCGGAGCCAAATAGAGCAGAACTGTCTGCCGGCTATCACGCTGAGTCACCAGACCAACAGAGCCAAACAGCAGAACTGTCACACACCTGTCTGATATACTACTAACCCATGAGTGGTGGTGTGTATGGATACATGTAACTGGCGATGTGCTCGACAATAATGGAGCAGACTATCGTGCAGCATGCAATCATGCGAGATGATGCATGACACTAAGCATGGAAATAACCTGATCAACATAACAATATCCATATATATAAAATATGTACCGTAGTATCGATGGTCAAATCTGAAGACCTAAGGTACACAGATCAGATAAAGTATTAAAAACCTAGGTTCTGAGCATAATAAGGCATGGTATGTCACTACCATATGAGCATATATAAAATCATGTGGGTACTAACAATAAATGCATAACAGGTGAGCAAATAAGCATGTAACAAATCAGGTAGTGACCAACCGAAGTAAAGACGAACATAATCATTACTAAAGATTATAACCTACTAAACATATCAACATGACTTAATCAAAGATAAGTCAAGGTACCCGCCTCAAATGTAGACCGAGCTAAACAATCTCCACGTCGAAGTGCTCGTCTCGAACCAGAATCCTGTAATACATGATATCCAGATTTAGCTAATTACTTATAAATAAATTAGCTAAATCAAATTCTCGAGAAGCTAACATAAATCCAAATCCAATTATAAACCCTAATTGGATCATCTAACTCCTCAATCGACTTTAACTAATCCATACGAATTAGAACTTGCAATAAGCATAATCCATCTAACATAATCAAATCCAACCATGATCTACATATAAGATCAAAACCTACATTTAACTAATCAATCACACTAATCATGTATCAACTAGTGATATACTAACCATCTAGTAATCCATATCATCTCCAATTCAACACATACCTTATTCATCAACAATACAACCAATTACCCTACCTCTTACCTTAATCCACGGCCCAAAAAGGTTGCTGCCGGAAAGGAGACGCTGCTGGAATCTACTTCTCTGCTCTGATCAAAAATGTTGTCCACCAAACCAAATATCCCTAAGTTAGCAGCAAATCCTAGATCAATCACAACAATCAACTTTAGTTAAGGTTTACCCTAATCAACAATAACATAAACATAATTCACAATCCAACTCATACCAAATTCAACCCAACTTCGATCAGGGTATTACTGTCGAGGAACAAATGGCTATCCGGAGGTAGCTCTTGCGGAAGATCTAGGGATGGTGCTATTGTGAAGTTACTATAAACAACCCCAATTAGCACAATCAATTCTTACTATAATTAAGCCCCAAAACACTACAACCTTACCTAAATCCGAAGCCTCAGTAGTGTTCCACTGTCGGACAACTTGCCTTTGCCGGAGATGGAAGAACCTCGCTGTGGGGAAAAGGCAGTGGCATCGGGTGGCGGACCCGTGGCCATCGAGTGCTGGTGTCGGACTGCTCTAATAGAGATCAGTGTGGAAAAGCCCTTACCAGCGTAGGAAACAGAGGCTAGGGCAGGCTTGGACACATGGTGCCGGAAAGATCAGTGAAAGGGGCAACTGCCGAACAGAACTCGACAAATCGGACTGGTGGCACCGAGGAGATGGGTGTCGCCGGAAGCCCAAGATCGGGAAATACCTTAGGGAAACCACCAGTGTGTCCCCGTCGCCAGCTCGGGTGCTCGATTTCCGGTGGCTCCTGGTGTCCGCGAAGAGAGGATAGGGAGGCTCGGTCAGCGGTCGCTCGAGCATCGCCGGCACTAGGGCACGAGCATTAGAGGGGAGAATCGGTAGAGGCTCGGACTCCTTGGCCGATCACCTTGTATACGAGGGAGAAGGCGGTTTTGCGGCGTCGGTTGGGAAGGGTAGTTAGGGCACAACGTCGGGGAACTCGGGAGAGGAGAAGGTGCGGGGAGGAAGAAACGGAGAAAAGAAATAAGAATAAAAGAAAAAGAAAATAAAAAGGAAAAGAAAGGAAATAAATAGCTTTTCCTCGCTTAAATGGATAGCCTAAACAGGCTTTCTCGGGACCCAGTTTTCATCCCCGTAAACTTGTCCATATGAGTTCCGAAAAATTTCAGAAAAATTTCTAAAAATTTTGGAAAATTTCCTTAATATTATTCGTCATTTTTTCGGTATTTTACACTTGCTTGTCAACCTGAGTTCATTGCCGGTGCTTTCCTTTTCAGTAAGACCTTCCTCCCTTCTTCCTTTTGATCTTCGATTTCCGTTCTTCATTTCATGGTAGTCTCCCACCCCACCCCCACCCCCACCCCCAGCCTGGACTATGGTACACTTCTACCGCGTCTAATTTTAATGACGACGAGATCGATCATATGAAACTGACTTACATATTCTTGACGATTACCAAATCATCATCCCCTCTGCTTATGCTCACCCCCATACCCCTCCGGACGGTTTCCTCCCTTTCTTTAAGGACTAATTTTTTGCTGGCATGTGATTTCCCATCTATCCTTTCTTTTTCGAGATTTTTAGATACATTCAGATTCCTTTGCATCAATTAGTGCCCAATTCCTTAAGACTACTATGTGAGGTCGTTGTATTATTTCATCTGTACGGGATTCCCTTGGTGCCCCGCGTGTTTTACTACTTTTACTATCCAAAGCTGTCCGAGCCAAGCACTTTCCTTTTTCAAGCCTGTGTGAGTGCCGTTTATTTTGACAAAATGCCCTCCTCGAATAAGTATTGTAAAGAGCACTATTTTTTCATCCGTCTACTCGATCGGCCTATCTTTTCGATCAGCTAGAAGATAGAATTGTCGAAACCACCTGTGCTTGGGATATATTGAGGCCAGTCAACTTACCTCCTAGCCGCAAGCTTGGCCAGTCAGAAGTACCATATACACAGACTGCTTTTGGAGGGAGTCTTTTATATGTTTGAGCTAAGCCCTATCCAAACACGACTACCCATCTCTCTTGGTACGTCTTTTTCTTCCTGTCATCTTTACAGATCAAATCATGAACTGAGCACTGTTGAGCAGCAAGTGTAAACTTGCCGATGTAGAGATCAACTCCAAAATAATGGCCAAGATAGAAAATCACCGACTGTTGTCGGTCGAGCATTCCAAAGAGTTGACTGGTGAAGAGGGGGGAAGTCGAGTGGCGGCTTGCGACTCAGTGGCCAACACAGGCAAGTTGCCACCTGAGCGCCCTTTTATGGTGCTGACTATGGTTCCGTTAGAGTCAAGCACCTCTGGCGAGCCATTGATCTAGCGTCGCAAGAGGCACCGAGCAGAGTCTTCCTCTCGATCGCCAACTTCGGCTTTATGACCCCCATTCCCGCAGCTGCTCCTCGACCTCAGTCCGAGCACGGCGAGACTTCCTCCTCTGCAATTCTGGAGACGGAAGCTGTCCTACCTGTTGGATCGTGAAAATGCTAGAGAGGGTGAATAGAGTTCAAAAAATTCGTAATTAAATTGAGTCGCGTATGTAGTGGAAATACGAAAGATACAATGCTAACACAAACCAATTTTACTTGGTTCAGAGCCTTCGTCAACTCCTACTTCAAGGTCCGCACTCGTTGAGTGCTTTCGTTGGACAATCACTAATAATTCGAAAAGATGTTTACAAATGAGTACAGGAACTTGCAAAATGAAATTACCGACATCAAGAAAGTAAAGACTAAATCGTTGGTTGTCGAAGAAGCTTCGCAACGTAGCAAGACCGTCTTGGAAGCAGCGTGCACGAGAGCAATCATAGCAGAAGTTGTTGTTCTTTGCTCCAGGTGGTGTCCTCCTTATATAGGAAGCTCCGGGCACCCAGATCCCTTCCGGGTGCCTGGAGCGTGACGTCGGCCCAACAATCAGCACGCTCCACGTTACGTTATGATAGAATTTGCATTCCGGGCACTTAGACCACCATTTTCCAACAACTCAATTTCTTGCAAGAAAATGTTAGTCCGAGGTAAATGCAAATTATACTACCCTGCAAAATAAAGTGTTAGCACAATTATAGAGTAGTAATTAGATTCCGTCTCACTGAAACCAGAATTTAGTCACGATCTCAACTTAGATTCCTGAAATGATTCTAAGTTAGATCGACGCCTAAGTTCCCTAACTGGGAACGAATCCTCACCAAGTCACTCCCCTCGAGTGACTTACCTTAACTTATCTTCTAGACATCCGGTTAGCTTGTCGACCTATCTGGACTTCGTGCCAGCTATCAAGTCAGCCCATCGACCTAGCTGGACTTCGTGCCAAACATCCGGTCAGCCCATCGACCTGTCTGGACTTCGTACCAGCTATCAAGTCAGCCCGTCGACTTAGCTGGACTTCGTGCTAGCCATCTGATCGGCCTATTGACCTAGTTGGGCTTCGTGCCAAATATCCGGTTAGCCTGTCGATCTATCTGGACTTCTCATGTACACTCAATCAAAGTATTAGATCACTACGAAACTAACTTAACCTACTTTATCATTCATCAAAATATGAGTTAGTCCATTAGTGCTAACCGAACCAACAATCTCCCCCTTTTTGATGCAATGACAACCTGGATTAAGTTAGTAAAAATATGAAAAAATAACTGTTACCAAAGAAATAATTTTTAATTAGTTTGGTATTTGTTATCTAGTTTTTACTAATTTAAGCCACCTAACCCTGCCCCTTTGGCATTCATCAAAAAGATAACAAGCATAAACAGGTTTAAAAAAAATTGCTAAGTAAAGGAAAGACAAAAATTTGTCAGGATTATTGGGGAAGTTTAACTTTCAAGAATTCAAATAAAGTTTTGTAAGAAAAAATAGTTATCAATATTTACAAAATGTACTATCTTTATAAAATTTGTAAATGCTAGAAGAGTTAGACGATTAAAGGTATATGTAAAAAAATTGAAAGTGAATTTTAAAAACATTTAAAATACTTGTCAAACCATTTGAAAAACAATTTCAAAAATTGAATTTTGAAAAAAGGATAATTTCTAAAAATGTCTTCTCAAAAATATAAGGCTTTCAAAAATAAGATGATAAAGGTAGATTTTAAAAACAACATTTTGAAAACAAGGGATACTTTGAAATATATTTTGAAAATGAATTTTTTGAAAAGATATAAGAGAAGTTTTCAAAAATTGAATGGTAAAACTTTAAGCAAGATTTTAAAATCTTAAAGTTTTAATAATTTTTAAATTTGTCTTTAGGACTTATCATTTTAATAATTTTTAAAATAATTTTTTGCAAAATATTTCCAATAATAATTATCCCCCTGAACCTGACATTACTTTTAAAATAACATAGCTAGAAAGTGTCCTTAACTATCTAACCATTAGCTACTTACTAACTATCAAAAGATATCAACTTTCACTTGGTTAGTCAGATTAAGTTAATGTATTCAGTTAGTGTTTGACTAAGTTGAATAACCTAACCTGATTAATATTAGTTTAGTATTTAACGCCTAGACTTATGTTGATGCACTGATATAAGCATCTTAAGTCCAGGCAATCTGCCTATACATCTCACCCCTTTCTAAGTTCAACAATTCACAACAAGGTAGTCCTAGTGTATTGGTGAGATGCTCAAGTTCTAGACTTCTAAGGGATTGATCTAGTCTAATGCTAAAATTAATTTAAAAAATCTAGAAATAGGAAGTTTGAAAAATAAAAAATTTTACCCTAAAATTTAAGAAAAATATTTTTGAAAACAATTTTAAAAGTAAGAGTCCTAGTCTATTAAGCACATTCCTAATTGCTGACGTAAGTTACTAAATTCACTTTCAGAGAGATTTAGTGAATATGTCAGCTAAGTTAGACTTTGACTCAATGTATTTGAGTTCAATATCTCCTTTAGTGGCATGCTCCCTGATAAAGTGATGTCTAATTTCAATGTGTTTAGTTCTTGAATGATACACTGGATTTTTTGTTAAATTAATTGAAGTAATATTATCAATTAGTACTTTTATATTTGTAAAATTTAAGTTAAAATCTTTTAAGGTGTGCATCATTCATAATAATTGTACGACACATTCTCCTATAGCTATATATTCTAACTCAGTAGTAGATAAGGTAACACAGTGTTGCTTTCTACTAAACCAACTAACAAGTGATGGGTCAAGTAGTTGACATCCACCACTTGTATTTTTTCGGTCCAGTTTACAACCAGTGTAATTTGAGTCAGAATAGCCTATTAGTTTGAAGTTGCTTGTCCTAGGATACCAAATTCCTATATTTGTGTTCCTTTAAGGTATCTAAAGATTCTTTTGACTTGTGTCAAATGTGATTCTTTAACACAGGTTTGGTATCTAGCACACATATTAACTGCAAATAGAATATCAGGTCGACTTGCAGTTAAGTATAATAGGTTATCTTTGGCACTCCTATAGTATCTTAAGTCAACCGATTTTTAGATCATCATCTAAGGTTGTGTTAGTTGCCATAGGTGTTTTTATTTCCTTAGTGTTTTCCATTCTAAATTTTTTAAGTGATTCGTTAACATATTTCTGTTGATAAATATAATTGTCCTTATTTGTTTATTTAATTTGTAACCCTAAAAAGTAAGTTAATTTTCCTACTAAGTTCATTTCAAATTCATGTTCTATTAGAGTTGTAAATTCTTATAAAAATTTTGAATTGGTTGACCCAAAAATTATATCATCTACATAGATTTTGGCTATAAAAACATCTTATTTGATTGATTTGACAAATAGGGTTGGGTCAATTTATCCTTGGTTGAATCATTTAGAAATTAGGTAAGAGGTTAACCTTTCATACTATGCCCTGGGTGCTTGTTTAAGACCATATAAGACTTTTTTTAAGTTTAAATACATGGTCAGGATAATCTAGACTTTCAAACCCAGGTGGTTGACTGATAACCATGATTTTGGCTATATTATCTTGATTCATAATACACATTTTTGATGGTTTATTCATAACTTAATCTCACATATACATTATATTTCATAATTGCATTTGAATTTGGACTTAATTGCAAATTAGCTTATAATTATGGTATTTGATGCTAATATTTTATTCTTATTTTGTAGGCATCAAAAGGGTCATGGACCCGATCAAATCAGACCACATTTGGGCTTAAATCAAGGGCTAAACGAGGCGATCAAACCTTGGAGCATTATGAACCGTTCGTTAAAGATCAAAGAGATCTGAGCCATCCGTTGAGAATCTAGTCCATCTCACCTAATGAGGAGCAGATCTCGTCCATTGATGAATATCTAGAAGTTTTGATCCAGATCTGAACTCATCTAGCCGTTGATCAAGCCCCGGATTGTTCTGGACTGTCCGATCAGATGAGGAGGGGTTTAAATTCTGCGAGAAGCTACAGTGAGAGGGGGGCTCGGCGTCGCGATTTCTTCACTGTTCTTCTACTTCTCTGCCACGACACCGACGTTCCCTTCCACATTTCAGATCCAGAGCTTAGCTTCTTCATCGCCGGCGATCACTGAGCATCTAGCGATCTTCGTCCGAGGTCACAGAGAGTGGTCAAGGGTGTTTCCCAGTCCGCATTGCTTATTCTGTCCACAACAATCCAGCTCGAGGGTGTTTCCTAGATTTGGATTTCCATCAGCATCGGAGATCTCGAGGGTGTGTCCCAGAAGCTTCTGATCACATTTTCGATTGTCATTCCATCAGCGACTCCAGCCGATTTGATCATTCGGTTGAGTGTAGCAAATTCCAGAACTCAGCACTGTTTCTTTGTACGTTGAGGATTCCAGCCGGTTGTGAGCCCGAAGGATGTTTTCCGGAGGCTATGAACATTCATCTGGATGAGTAGGAAGCTCTAGATTCAAAGGTGGTTGCCCGAAGGATGTTTTCCAGAGGCATCTCTGTTTTTGCAGCAGAATGAAGAAGTTGCTGCAAGGATTGGGTTTGTGGAATGATATAGATTAGGTTTTCATTAACTTTATCTTTGAATTGTTTCAAACTTGCTCATATCGTCAGATCTGATTCATTGTCTTTACAATTTCTCCTTGTTTCAGTTTTGGTTTGAATTTACTTTGTAAATCCGTATATGATGTTATGATTTTGTAATTCTGATTTGTTTGAATCACTAATTAGTTAACTACTAAACTTGTTTAACTACTAATTAGTTAGCTAACTAGTTTGTGTTTTGAATTAGAAGTTCTGATTCACATTAGTTGTTTAGTTTAGGTTATTTAGTTAGCTAAATTTTGTTCTTTACATGTAATCGATTATGCTATGATGGAGTTTAATTGTGAATGCTAAACTGAAGGTTTTTGATGGTGTTCCTCTCTTGAAGGGTACTGTGATTGAGCATTTGAGTTGAATGATTGAATTAAGTGTAATTGAGAATTGGATGATACTTTAATTTTTACAAGATGTTTGAGATTTAGAGTTCACTTGTTGCTTGATACTTTTTTTCTGTGAATTGAATATGTTTTGGCTATTAGTTTCTTGAAGGTTGAATGCTTTATTGAGTTTATTGAATTCACCTTGATGATGTAAGAATAGAATTTGGATCGGATCTAGAGTGTGCTCACATTCACTAGTTAACCTTGGAAAAATTCGACTTGGGACTCCTTACTACACGTGATTACTTTAATTACAGTGAGTTTCCAATCTTTATTAATTTGGAGCGCCTCGTGACACACAAAAAGGTCGACACCAAATTTTGGCGCCGTTGCCGGGGAATGCAACTAACTAGTAGTGTGTGTTTAATTTTAGATTGATGCATTGATTGGTTTATTTTGTTAGCATGTTGATTGGTTTGATTGCTTATTCTTTTTGTATTTTCATGTTGGTTTGTTCTTGAATTTTTAAGTGCTTTTTCTGTTCATATGTTCATGTGATTGAAACTTTATGCTCTTGAGTCTTCTAACATTGAGTTTTAGTGTGTAGTGTAAGAACAGGAGATTTCTTTAGCATGGATCCATATTTTCAGAATTTTGGAGGTGGAATGGAGAATTATCAGTGTTTTCAGCCTGAGTATCAAATTTACCCAAATTTATATCAACAAAATAGGTATGAGTCATTTTCAAATGGTTTTAATGCTAATTGGGTAGATAATTCATGTTTCAGGTATGAAATGTTGGGACCGATGTGCCTGCTAGACGCGGGGTGAATAGCGTCTCACCCAAATCGATGGTTTCCTACGTATTCGTTAGTTGCATAGCGGAATAATACGAATATGAAAGCTAAAGACAAAGAAAGGAAATGCAAACCAATGCACGTCAATGTAACGTGGTTCGGAGATAACTTGCTCCTACTCCACGGCTGTCCGTAAGGTGGACGATCCTGATCCTTCGGTGGATTAACCCCCGGCAAACTTCGGCTACTCAAGCAACTCCTTGTGGGTAGAGAAACCTCACAACAACACCATCAAGAACACTTGGACACAAGAGAATCTTGAGCACGTTTGGTGACTACTAATTAGGCTTTAACCAAGTCTAATTTCGTCACCTTGGCCGACCATCCCAAGCTCCTTCTTATAGAGTTTGGAACAAATCAGTAAGCTGATTTTCCCGTTACCAGTGGACTGGTCCTTGCACCAGTCGACTGGTGTCAGCCCAACGGCTCTCTCAACGGCTCTCTATAGTGTACCAGTCGAATGCTACAGTCACCAGTCGACTGCTACAGTCACCAGTCGACTGCTACAGTAACGCTACAGTACTGCTACATTAACGCTACAGTACTACTACAGTAAACCCTAATTCTAGGATTTTACCTCGAGTACATTCACTCAGCACTCGTTCTCGCCCGACCAACCTAGACCTAGCCTTCTAGCCTCCTCCATCAGCCTTGCGTCCCTCGGATGCCTCCCTATCCTTCACGTCTTGCCTTCTGGAGCTTCCATCGGCCTTGTCATTGTTGTCGGGTCTTCCTTTACCAAGAGGTCGTACCTCCGGGATTTCATCCATTGCCAAGTCACACTTGGACTTACGTTGCCAAGACTACATTCTTGGACTTACACCGCCAAGACTCATCCTTGGACTTTTCTCCTTTGCCAAGATCACACTTGGACTTACGTTGCCAAGACTACATGCTTGGACTTACACCACCAAGACTCACCTTTGGACTTTCCTTGTTGTACCTGTATCCTGCACACTCACAATGCATATCAAATACAACAATAAACCTAACTTAAACCTTTGCCCAAACATCAAAACTTAGGGCACCTAGATTGCTCCAACAATCTCCCCCTTTTTGATGTTTGGCAACCTGTTTAAGTTAGGGAAACATAAATGCAATACAAATGCAAATAAATATGTAAATCAACTCATGCATAAATAATGGAACCTAAATCCCTAGGCTCCCCCTTCACCTAAGCTCCCCCTTAAGCTAGGATTTCCCGCAAAGATAAACTTCTCCCCCTTGCCTAAACAATTGCTCCCCCTTCACCTAAGCTCTCCCTCGAGTTAGGATTTCTTGCAAAGGTGTATAGGTTTCCCACTTAAACCTAGACTTCTCCCCCTTTGCCATACATCAAAAAGAGCTCCAACAATATCCCAATTGTTGAAAACATGTCATCCAAATTGACCCTAAACTCATGTATTTATCCCCCATGGATCTCATACATTTAAACGAGTTGACACGGTCAAGAACAACGTTAAAAAACATTTTTAGGCTGGTATCAGTCGACTGAACTAGGTACCAGTCGACTGCCCCCTTCGATAGAACCTTACAGAAGCATTATGTGGTCGAAATATACTGTTACCAGTCGACTGGTATCTGCACCAGTCGACTGACACCCTATTTCTGCAAAAATCAGCCTTTTCAGGCCAACTTCAGAAATGCACCAGAAATTCCCTAGACCTCCAAAAATCCTCAAATTTTGTGGAGAGGTCTATTGTACCCTTGTCTACTTGGGAAAAATATATATATAAATATATTTATCACAGATCCCAAGATTGACATAAAATTCAAAACTAGCTAAATAGTTCAATTGAACATTGACCTAAAGTCCTAGTTTTGGTTTCCTCTTGATGTATCTGCCCATACTAAATCACAATACTTCCCTAGCATAGGTTTATATGACATATATACATCAAAAGCTAAATTTTATGCAATATGACCCCCCAATGTCATATTTTCATGCATGAAACACATCCCAATTGTGCCAACCCACTAGGTTAGAGACTTAAGTCTGTCTCTTAACCACTTGGCACATTTGATAATCCATCTATCATGGGTTCCAAAAGCTCTTCCTATCCTTAGGAATCTTAACCTTAGTCACCTCTCTTGGTGACTCATCCACTATGGCTAGATCACTTCGATGCATCTCGGGTGACACTTGGCCTACTAAACTCACCTTAACCTTAGACACCTTGTCTTTGATTAATTTCTTCTTGTCCTTAATCTTGGACATCTCATCCTTGCTATAATTATATGCTATCCTAGCATATTCCTTCTTATTGGCCTTGGATGACTCTCCCTTGTCCTTGGTAACACCTCTCATACCAATGTCATGTGCTACCTTAACACTTGACTTCCTTTTGGTCTTGGAAAAGATTTTTATGTTTCCAAAGCGTAAATCCCCCTAAAAATATGGTCAAACTTCCATCATTGCACCAACAATGACTTGGGGTTCCTAAATAATTAGGAAAACTAAAACTCAAAGTTTTGAGGTTCAAAATTCAATAATGAAACTAAACCTCAACCAAAACTTCACTTTGGTTTTTCTTAACCAATCCATACTTGTTTTCATCATGAAAACTCATGTAAACATTATTTAGGGTATACTTTATCAGGGAAAAATAGTTTTCTATGAAAATACTTCCTATTTTCAAAGATTGATACAAATTTGAAAACTCTTGAAAACTTCAATGTTTTCTCCTAATTTGTATTTAACTTTTCAATGATGATTACTATCAAAAGATAGTCTTCACCAAGGTTTTTCAAAAGTATTTTGAAATCATTTTCAAAATCAATATCCAACCACGTTCTTTGGGCTCAATGCACATGACTTGTACATTAGCTTTCCCAATGATTGGAAGACACATAACTATGTATTTTGATGAACCTAAAACTCAACAAGATGCACTAGATCAACATCTTGAGTTTTGTTCACCATCTTAACATCTCACTTGTATCTAACGTGTATTAAAACACATACAAGTCACCTTATAGTTCTTTGTGAGATGTATATTTGGTCTTACCCTAAACTAAGGGATCATGCATCTCTATCTAGGCATTGTAAAAATCATGATCATCCATCTAGGATGTCACTTGATATGATCCCTCTTGTTGGAACACTTCCATACATAATAAATGCCTTTTGTCCTTAATTACAAGAAATTGACATACTGCATGATGATTAATGACATATATCAAAATAAGCAAAGCATGCTATAACTACATGATATATGCATGACATGACATGATATTTTTTATAATAAAATGTGAATGCTAAATATGATGTCATGGCATATGATGGGCAAACAATCATGACAAGTTAGCATAAATAAAATGTACCTAGATAATCTATCTAAGTATCCTTAATTCTTAGCTATACCTTAAAATTAAATCCTAGATTGCCCAATTTCATCAAGAAAGTGCCAAACCCAATTTTGACATTTATTTTTCCCTGTCTAAATTTGTGCCATTTTTAAATTAAACAAATTCCTCAAAGTATGACATATTTTATTCTTTCAAAGACTATATGAAATCAAATTAAGGCTTAGATTCACATTTAACCTTCTAAGAAAATGTCAAAACCCCCAACTTGGCATTTCTTATCCTTTTCCAAATGTGTCAATTTAAATTAGATTTAACTCCTCAAATTTTGACACATTTTTTCTCTTCAAGGCTTTAAGCACATTTGATTAAGGCATGGGTTTTCTCTTAATTCCTTAAGAAAGTATCAAAATTCTAACTTGATTTTTTTTATACTTTTCTTAAGTGTGCCAAGTTAGATTACGTTCAACTCTTCAAATTTTGGCACATATATTACTCTCTCAAAGAGTAACCCAATAACCTTTTTCTTTTTCAAAGGTTAACAATAACTTTGAAAATGCTCTCAAGTGTCAACTTTACAAAGGTTGGGTTAACTACCTTTCCAATTGGAGTTGACACTTTCTAACCTATTTAGGGTGTAGAGAATATGCTCCTAGGAACCCAAAACCTATTGGTGCTCTTTGGATGCTCTAGGTACTCACTAGGGATGACTTCTATAGATATCTTCCTAAGGACCTTTCTAGGCTTCTTAGAAGCCTTGGTCACTTCCACTAGGTCACTTCTAGGGCTAACTCCCCTTGTAACCTTATTTGTGACTTTGTTTGGCCTTTTTGGAGCCTTAGTCACCTTTACTAAGTCAACTCTAGGGATGACCTCCCTTGTGACCTTCTTTGTGACATTATTAGACTTCTTAGAAGTCTTAGTCACATTGGTCTTTGCAAAAGTACTCTTAGGGACAACTTCCCTTGTACTTTTAGCTTGACCACTAAACCTAGGGTTGGTCCCATAACTATATGAAACCCTATGAAAGGAAGTCACATCCTTCTTGGCTTTAGGTTTGTATCCCAAACCTATATAGCCATTGGATGGCTCTTGTCTAGCTTTTCCTAGGTTATGCTCATTTTGACCCCTAAGAATATTTTCCATTCTTGCTAGGGTTCTTTCTAAATTATCAAGTCTTGACCTCAAGACTTGGTTTTCCGTCATTGAATTCATAAACTTGGATTTTTCTTGACCCCTATGAGCATTTTTATATCTAGGCATATATCTATAATCCTTAGAATTATTGCCTAAATTGTTATTTACCTTCCTAGCCTTAGGTGTGATAAATCTAGCATGAGGAGGGATATATTTATCCTTAGATTTATCATGCATTCTATTTTCATGATAAATAGCATTATAACGATTTAAATTTGAACTAGCATTCAAGTTAGGGTTTACCTCCCTTACCCTTGAAGCTCTCTTCTTCTCCCACTTCTTCAAGTGCACCAATTTCTTGAGCTCTCCTCTCCTTGGGCACTTTGTGTGGTAGTGACCCCACTCACCACATGTAAAGCACCTAATGTGCTTCTTCTCCTCCTCCTTCTTCTTCCTACAACTCACATTAGTTTCTAAATTAACTTTAGTGAGTTTAGGGTTTACCTCCTTTACCTTCTTGAGTGAAGGACACCTACTCTTGTAGTGCCCCATCTTACCACACTCAAAGCATTTGATGTGGTCCTTTGTGCTCTTCTTGGTAGTTGAGGTGGAGGGTTGAGCTTCCAAGATCTCCTCTTCCTTGGATTACTCTTCTTCCTCTTCACTTGAAGATGTCGATGATTCCACTTCTTCCTCCCTTGAAGATGTGGATGATACCTCCTCATCTTCCTTCTCCTCCTCGGATGTTGACCTTATGTCAACATCGGATTGGTCCTTCTCTTCTTGGACCAATGAGCCCTTCTCCTTGGACTCCTCTACTCCTTGGAATTGTGACGGGTCTTCATGATAGGCAATGATTTTTTTCCAAAGATCACATGCACTTGTGCATTCACCTACACTCACAATGATATTAGATGGTAGTAAATTATGCAAAATTCTCGTTACCTCCTTGTCCGCCTCCGATTGCTCTCGTTGCTCTTCGGTCCAATGCCGAGGTTGTTGGTTGCTACTCGAAAAACCTAGAGGTTCCACTGTACAAAAATTTTGTACAAAGGTCTGAACCTTTTCCTAGCTACCATGTGTTCTTTTAAATTAAATTTTGGATCGCCTGCGGAACTTAACACGTTTGATCCAAAACATAATCTATTTGTTCTTTTAGGTTTTGACTTGGATCTCCTGCGGAACTTAACACGTTCGACCCAAATCACCTTAAGTTATTAATTCCATTAAATATTAATTTCCATAATTGGTTCCCAGTACTGACGTGGCGAGGCACACGGCCTTCTTGGATATGGGAGCAACCACCACCGACTAGACAAAACCTTTTATAGAAAGCTAATATTTAATTTCCTAAAATAACTTTAGGTTAACCGAAAAGAACAATCAAATCACAAAGAAAAGAAAAAACAAAAGAACACAACATCGAAAAACATATTCGAAATTCTAGAATCGTAAGTCTCTTGTATTTGGTATTATTTCCATAAATAACTAGAATGATGCGGAAAGAAAAATTACTAGTTATACCTTGTAGAAAAACCTCTTGATCTTCTACCGTATTCCTCTTCTAACCTCGGACGTTGTGTGGGCAACGATCTTCCGGGATGAGAACCACCTAGCACTTTCTTCTTCCTTACAAGTTTCGGCCATCAAAACTTCTCCTAGGATGAAGAGGTTCGGCCACCACCACCATGCTCCAAGGGATGCTAGAAAAGAGGCTTCTTTTCTCTCCTTCTTCTCCTTCTTAGATCCGGCCACCAAAGCTATCTCCACCATGAGAAGGTTTCGTCCACACAAAGGAGAGGAGAGGAAAGAAAGGGTCGGCCACACCCAAGGAGAAAAGAGAGGAAAAATAGAATAGAGTTGTTAGCCTTGAAGCCTCCTCTACCCCCTCTTTTATAATCCTTGGTCTTGGCAAATAAGGAAAATTTAATAAAAACTTCCTTCATTCTTTTGCCATTGAAAAGGAAAATTTATTTAATTAAAATAATTTTCTCTTTTCAAATTATAATGGCCGGCCACTCTTCTCCCCAAAACAAGGAAAGTTTTAATTAAAACAAAAATTAAAACTTCCTAATTTGTTTCTAGAAATTTATAAAAATTTCTCCAATAATTTTAATCCCTTCATGATTGGTTAATAAAAAGAAATTTTATAAATTAAAATCTTTCTTTTAAACATGTGGATAATTTCCAAAAGGAAAGTTATCTCTAAAATTAAAATCTCCTTTCAATCTACAAATAAGGAAAGATATTAAATCTTTTCTTAATCTTTTGTAGAAACTAATAAAAGAGAATTTTTAATTTTTAAACTTTCTTTTAAATCATGAATATAATTAAAAGGAAAGTTTTTACCAAAATTAAAAGCAACCTTTTAATCTACAAATAAGGAAAGAGATTTTAACTCTTCTCTCAATCTTTTGTAGAATCTTATAAAAGGAAGGATTTAAATTTTTAAACTCTCTTTTAAATTATATTATCCATATAAGAAAAATTTTAAAATTAAAATTCCTTTTTTATTTTAATAGGGCCGGTCACATGAATTCACCCATGAACATACCCATGGCCGGCCCTAGCTTGGTCTCCAAGCTAGCTTGGCCGACCCCTATAGGATGGGTAAGAAGGTGGGTATAGGTGGGTGTAGTACTCTATAATTAAGAGGCTACGATAGGGACCGAGAGGAGGAATTGGTTTTGGTCTCCCGATAAGCATCCCTATTCGCCCCGAACACACAACTTAATTTTATCAATAATAATTCATTCCACTAGAGAACTATTATTGAACTACCGCACTAATCCCAAATTACATTTTGGGCTCCTTCTTATCATGAGTGTGTTAGTCTCCCTGTGTTTAAGATAACAAATGTCCACTAATTAAGTAAGTTACTGACAACTCACTTAATTAATATCTAGCTCTAAGAGTAGTACCACTCAACTTCATCGTCATGTCGGACTAAGTCCACCTGCAGGGTTTAACATGACAATCCTTATGAGCTCCTCTTGGGGACATTCTCAACCTAGATTACTAGGACACAGTTTCCTTCTATAATCAACAACACACACTATAAGTGATATCATTTCCCAACTTATCAGGCTTATTGATTCATCGAACTAAATCTCACCCATTGATAAATTAAAGAAATAAATATCAAATATATGTGATTATTATTATATTAGGATTAAGAGCACACACTTCCATAATAACTGAGGTCTTTGTTCCTTTATAAAGTCAGTATAAAAGGAACGACCTCAAATGGTCCTACTCAATACACTCTAAGTGTACTAGTGTAATTATATAGTTAAGATAAACTAATACCTAATTACACTACGACCTTCCAATGGTTTGTTCCTTTCCATCTTGGTCGTGAGCTACTGTTTATAATTTATAAGGAACCAATAACATGATCTTCTGTGTGTGACACCACACACCATGTTATCTACAATATAAATTAATTGAGCAACTACATTTATCATAAATGTAGACATTTGACCAATGTGATTCTTATTTCTAGATAAATGTTTATACCAAAAGCTAGGCTTTTAGTATACACTCTAACAATCTCCCACTTATACTAAAAGACTAAGCTGCCATATCTGCTGCCATACATCTGATTCCCAACCCTTCAACATGCCCATCAAAAGCTCTTGCCTTAAGGACCTTAGTGAAAGGATCTATAGGTCATCACCTGATGCAATCTAGGCAGCAACAACTTCTCCTCGTTTATACGATTTCTCGTAATGGGTGGTACTTGCGCTCTATTGTGTTTACTTGCCTTATAGACTTATGGTTTCTTCGAGTTTGCTACTTCACCAACATTATTCCAATAAATTGTAACAATCTTTGGACAAACCAGAAATCATATCTAAGTCTATCTTGAGGTTATTGAGTCATTCAGCTTTTATGGCTACCTCAGAGGCTTGCCATATACTAAGCTTCTATGGTGGAGTCCAGAAAAACACCTATGCTTATCACTCTTCCATAGTTATGACTTTACCTCCTAAAGTAAACACAAAAACCCGAGGTTGACTTATTATTGTCCCTATTGGAAATCAAAATCCGTTCAACCCACAGGGACCAAATTAACTGTCTTGTAAGCTAGCATATAATCTCTAGTGCCTCTAAGGTACTTCAATATATGCTTTACTGCAGTCCACTGTCCTTGTCCAGGGTTACTTTGATATCTGCTAACTATGCCCTTGGCAAAACAGATTTCAGATCTCGTGCATAGCATATATTAGGCTTCCGATAGCCAAAGCATAAAGAACTGCCTTTATTTCCTTTATCTCCTTTGATGTCTACAGAGACATATCTTTAGATAAAGTTACTCCATCCTAAAAAAGTAAGAAACCTTTCTTGGAGTTTTGCATGCTTAAAACGAGCAAGGATTTTTCCGATGTATGAAGCTTGGAATAAGTAAAATATTCTTTTCTTGCGATCCCTTATTACTTTGATCTCAAGAATATATACATTCTCCCAAGTCCTTTATATCGAATTGTTTGGACAACCATACCCTTACTTCTGACAACATCTTGATATTGTTTCCAACTACCAAAAATGTTATCTACGTATAGTACAATAAAATACCACCACGCTTCCATCACACCTTTTGTATACACAAGACTTATCCAGTTACTAAATGAATCCAAAGGTCTGGATTACTTTGATAAACTGGATGTTCCAAGCCTTGAAGCTTTGTATCAGTCCATAGACTGATTGAGCTTGCACACAAGATGCTCTTAGCCCTTTGCAATGAACCCTTCTGGTTGCTTTATATGGATGCTTTCTTCAAGACTTCCATTAAGGAATGCTGTCTTGACATCCACTTACCAAATAGATAAAAGAATCCGGATAGACTTAAGCATTGCTACCAGTGAAAAAGTTTCCTTTTTCATCTAACTTTGCTTTGAAAGTTTCTACCTTCCTGTCTATCCCTCTTTTCCTATTATAGACCTTTTTATACCCAAAGATTTTTACATCATTTGGTGGTTCTACAAGCTTCCAGATTTTATTAGAATACATATATTCTAATTCTGTTATTCATTACTCTTTGCCAAGATATTGCATCTTTATCTTGGAGTGCTTCGTCATATGTCCAGAGATCAGGTTCATGTCCTCTACGGATCGAGTCCAAAAACTCTCCCAAAACATGAATCTTTTTAGGTTGCCTAACAACCCTCCCACTACGACAAGACACTTTCTGCAATTGTATATCATTTGTGATACGTGTTGCAGTTTCCTTGTGGTATCTCATCTTGTACAATTGGTACTAGATTAGACATGTCTTTTATTATTTCCTTAAGAACATATTTTCTTATGGGCACATGGTTTATTACATAGTCCTTTTTCTAAAATTGGTCATTGATGCTAACAATGACCTTCTGATTTTTAAGACTATAAACCTACTTTCATTTCTCTAGGATAACCCACAAACAAGTGAATTGCTGTCCAACTTATCATTGTCTCTCTTCAGCATATGTGCTGGACTACCCGAATCCAAATATGCTTCAAAATAAGCTTACACCTATTCAGCAATTCTATATGAGTAGAGAGTTCTGACTTTGGAAGGTACTATGTTCACTTCCGTTTCCAGAGTATATCCTTAAAATGAATTTGGTAAAATAACTCATCATCAATCTACTTATTTCCATAAGGTCCTATACCTTCTTTCTACTACACCATTCTGTAGAGGTGTACCAGGTGCAGTTAGTTTGGATTGAATCCCTACTTCTGATAAGTGATTCCTAAATTCTCCCAAGAGGTACTTGCCACTACGATGTTATCGTAGTGTCTTGATACTTTTACTTTGTCGTTTCTCCACATCAGCCTCGTACTCTTTGAACTAATCAAAGCACTTAGACTTGCGGCACATCAAGTAAATATATCTGTATCTCAAATAGTTGCCTAGATGAAATATTTGAAACAACCCCTTGCCTGGATGCTCATAGGATCACACAAATCAGAATGAACCAATTCCAATATATCTTTGACTTCATACCCCTTAGACTTAAAAGCTTCTTGGTTATTTTTCCTTCCAAGTAAGACTCGTAGGTTGGAAAGATTTTCACTACTAATGAACCCAAAAGTTCATCAGCTACCAATGAATCCTACTCAAGTTAATATAACCTAGCCTTAGATGCCAAAGATATAATTGGTTCATTTTAGAAGGTTACTTTCTCTTAAAGTTAGAAGATGTGTTTCCATTTGTTGCATCGTGAGAGTTATTAGATTTATAAATTGCCAACCAACGTACCAGAACAGATAACTTCCCTTTTTTTCTTAATAACAACTTTGTTATTAAAAGATGCAGAATATCAAGTTCTTTGAATAGTTTAGAAACTGAAAACTAGTTCTTTCTAAACTTGGTGCGTAAAGACAATTACTCAAAAATCCATGTTTTATTCTTATCAAAAGATAAACATCTCCCACTGCAACAGCTACCATTTTTACAGTAGTGCCCATGTGGACGGTGATTTACCTTTCATTTAGTTGTCGGGTTTCCTGGAACCCTGCAATGAATTGCAGACATGATTAATGGCATCTTGTATCTACACTCCAGGTTCTGGTAGATAACACCACTAGACATGTTTCAACTAATGAATTAAATGCACCTAAATTGTTCTTAGTTCTAAGAAGACAGTCTACCTTAATCTCCAAGTCCTATTTCCATTCATTACAATTGGGACTACTAAGTCTTTTTTTATAGTATGACTACTAGGGATTGACAAACATCCTAAGAATCACAAAAATATTTGGTCAAGATCAACTCCTTAAAATCTCCATGAATTTTATGTATACAAAATCGAAGAGGAGATTTTATTCATTAATTTTATTATCTCGTCAACTTTACTTTATGACGAATAAAATTAATAGTTGATCTGTCTTTGATCAAATATTTGGTTAAAACTCTTTGAATTTAAAATAACATTGATTCCTCAAACAATATTATTTAAATTCACCAACACCTCAAACACCGTGAATTTTGCATGCCACGTTAGTGTGGACGTATACAAATTCATCATTTGTAAGAGGAGGGTTTTACCCATTGATTATCTTGTCAATATAACTTTTTGACAAATAAAATTACCTCAAACACCATGAATCTTGTATGCCACGTTAGTGTGGACGTATACAAATTCAAACATTTGTAAGAGGGGTTTATTAATTTTATTATATTGCCAATCTAGTTTTATGAAAAATCAATAGTTGGTTTCCCTTTGGTCACACAAGTGATAGTAGTGACTCCGTTGGGGAGGATACTATTAAATGTGTCTAAGTGTATACCATTACTTGACACTAAGTCCATTAATAAGATTATGCCCCTTCCGTTGGGGAAGATCACACGCTCTTAATTAACTTCCTATAGTCATCCAAAAATGGAAGTCTGTTCTAGTGATCCACAAACAAGCTCATCCGTTATGGAGGAAGGCACTCAGAGCCAACGCGCAAGCTTGTTTGCATCACTTACAAACCAGTAATGGAGACCATGGGATTTACTTAAAAATCCCTCTCCCACTTAGTTATTTATAAATGAGGAATTTTAATTATGCTAGCCTACTAAATATGTAAACCAACATGCACACACATCACAATATAAAAGCAATAAATAGAAAATCTAATTTTCAACTATTATGGCTTTTATCTCTAGTTGTCCTCCGTGTGTTGTCATCCCAAGCTGCTGCCATATTTGGGCACCGCTACCGGGTCTAGCTGTCGCGTCCATCTTACTCCTAGTTCCACTGCGCCTCTGGTCCTTAGAAGGTTCCACGCTTTGCAAGATTCGATCCGCGACATAAATAGAATTTTACATTTTTGATCCTATATTCCATAAAAGGAATGTACATGTATCTAGATCAAAAATAAAATCCTAATAAAACTAAATACAGCTCCTGCTGTATTTTATAATACAATCATGCACATACATATAAATGCCCTTGACATATCCAAGGGTCCAATCACACACATAATAACTAAAAGCCATAATAGTTGGATCCTGCATCCACAAAGTTAGCACATCCTACTATTATCCTGCCTAAATTATGTATGACATGTGCATAATTAAACTAATACCAAATACACAGAGGCAAAACCCTAGCTCTGATACCAATTGTTGGTTACTACTCGGAAAACCTAGAGGTTCCACTGTACAAAAATTTTGTACAAAGGTTTGAACCTTTTCCTAGCTACCATGTGTTCTTTTAAATTAAATTTTGGATCGCCTGCGGAACTTAACACGTTTGATCCAAAACTTAATCTATTTGTTCTTTTAGGTTTTGACTTGGATCTCCTACGGAACTTAACACGTTCGACCCAAATCACCTTAAGTTATTAATTCCATTAAATATTAATTTCCATAATTGGTTCCCAGTACTGACGTGGCGAGGCACACGGCCTTCTTGGATATGAGAGCAACCACCACCGACTAGACAAAACCTTTTATAGAAAGCTAATATTTCATTTCCTAAAATAACTTTAGGTTAACCGAAAAGAACAATCAAATCACAAAGAAAAGAAAAAACAAAAGAACACAACATCGAAAAACATATTCGAAATTCTAGAATCGTAAGCCTCTTGTATTTGGTATTATTTCCATAAATAACTAGTATGATGCGGAAAGAAAAATTACTAGTTATACCTTGTAGAAAAACCTCTTGATCTTCTACCGTATTCCTCTTCTAACCTCGGATGTTGTGTGGGCAACGATCTTTCGAGATGAGAACCACCTAGCACCTTCTTCTTCCTTACAAGTTTCGGCCATCAAAACTTCTCCTAGGATGAAGAGGTTCGGCCACCACCACCATGCTCCAAGGGATGCTAGAAAAGAGGCTTCTTTTCTCTCCTTCTTCTCCTTCTTAGATCCGGCCACCAAAGCTATCTCCACCATGAGAAGGTTTCGGCCACACAAAGGAGAGGAGAGGAAAGAAAGGGCCGGCCACACCCAAGGAGAAAAGAGAGGAAAAATAGAATAGAGTTGTTAGCCTTGAAGCCTCCTCTACCCCCTCTTTTATAATCCTTGGTCTTGGCAAATAAGGAAAATTTAATAAAAACTTCCTTAATTCTTTTGCCATTGAAAAGGAAAATTTATTTAATTAAAATAATTTTCTCTTTTCAAATTATAATGGCCGGCCACTCTTCTCCCCAAAACAAAGAGAGTTTTAATTAAAACAAAAATTAAAACCTCCTAATTTGTTTCTAGAAATTTATAAAAATTTCTCCAATAATTTTAATCCCTTCATGATTGGTTAATAAAAAGAAATTTTATAAATTAAAATCTTTCTTTTAAACATGTGGATAATTTCCAAAAAGGAAAGTTATCTCTAAAAATTAAAATCTCCTTTCAATCTACAAATAAGGAAAGATATTAAACCTTTTCTTAATCTTTTGTAGAAACTAATAAAAGAGAATTTTTAATTTTTAAACTTTCTTTTAAATCATGAATATAATTAAAAGGAAATTTTTACCAAAATTAAAATCAACCTTTTAATCTACAAATAAGGAAAGAGATTTTAACTCTTCTCTTAATCTTTTGTAGAATCTTATAAAAGGAAGGATTTAAAATTTTAAACTCTCTTTTAAATTATATTATCCACATAAGAAAAATTTTAAAATTAAAATTCCTTTTTTATTTTAATAGGGCCGGCCACATGAATTCACCCATGAATATACCCATGGCCGACCCTAGCTTGGTCTCCAAGCTAGCTTGGCCGACCCCTATAGGATGGGTAAGAAGGTGGGTATAGTACTCTATAATTAAGAGGCTACGATAGGGACGGAGAGGAGGAATTGGTTTTGGTCTCCCGATAAAATTAAGCATCCCATGCTCGCCCCGAACACACAACTTAATTTTATCAATAATAATTCATTCCACTAGAGAACTATTATTGAACTACCGCACCAATCCCAAATTACATTTTGGGCTCCTTCTTATCATGAGTGTGTTAGTCTCCCTGTGTTTAAGATAACAAATGTCCACTAATTAAGTACGTTACTGATAACTCAATTAATATCTAGCTCCAAGAGTAGTACCACTCAACTTCATCGTCATGTCGGACTAAGTCCACCTGCAGGGTTTAACATGACAATCCTTATGAGCTCCTCTTGGGGACATTCTCAACCTAGATTACTAGGACACAGTTTCCTTCTATAATCAACAACACACACTATAAGTGATATCATTTCCCAACTTATCAGGCTTATTGATTCATCGAACTAAATCTCACCCATTGATAAATTAAAGAAATAAATATCAAATATATGTGATTATTATTATATTAGGATTAAGAGCACACACTTCCATAATAACTGAGGTCTTTGTTCCTTTATAAAGTCAGTATAAAAGGAACGACCTCAAATGGTCCTACTCAATACACTCTAAGTGTACTAGTGTAATTATATACTTAAGATAAACTAATACCTAATTACACTACGACCTTCCAATGGTTTGTTCCTTTCCATCTTGGTCGTGAGCTACTGTTTATAATTTATAAGGAACCGATAACATGATCTTCTGTATGTGACACCACACACCATGTTATCTACAATATAAATTAATTGAGCAACTACATTTATCATAAATGTAGACATTTGACCAATGTGATTCTTATTTCTAGATAAATGTTTATACCAAAAGCTAGGCTTTTAGTATACACTCTAACAGAGGTCGGAGGCGTTTACCCTTCTTGTCCGTAGGAGCTTCAAATGGGTCACTCAAGACAATCCATTGGTTCCAATCCATTTGGAACCATGTCTCCAACCGCTTCCTCCAATAATTGAAGTCTTCTTTGTCATACGGAGGTGGAATTCGGATATCCCATCTGAGCGGTCCTTCGGACTCCATCTTCTTCTTCCTCTAGCTTTTTGCTCTCTTGGCGGTTAGTCCGTAGAAGAGCGCCCTCGCTCTGATACCACTTGTTGGGACCGATGTGCAGGCTAGAGGGGGGGGGGTGAATAGCGTCTCACCCAAATCGATGGTTTCCTACGCATTCGTTACTTGCATAGCGGAATAATACTAAACTAAATACGAATATGAAAGCTAAAGACAAAGAAAGGAAATGCAAACCAATGCACGCCAATTTAACGTGGTTCGGAGATAACTTGCTCCTACTCCACGGCTGTCCGTAAGGTGGACGATCCCGATCCTTCGGTGGATTAACCCCCGACAAACTCCGGCTACTCAAGCAACTCCTTGTGGGTGGAGAAACCTCACCACAACACCGACCAAGAATACTTGGACACAAGAGAATCTTGAGCACGTTTGGTGACTACTAATTAGGCTTTAACCAAGTCTACTTTTGTCACCTTGGTCAGCCATCCCAAGCTCCTTTTTATAGAGCTTGGAACAAATCAGTAAGCTGATTTGCCCGTTACCAGTGGACTGGTCCTTGCACCAGTCGACTGGTGTCATCCCAACGACTCTCTCAACAGCTCTCTACAGTGCACCAGTCGACTGCTACAGTCACTAGTCGACTGCTACAGTAACGCTACAGTGCTGCTACAGTAAACCCTAATTCTAGGATTTTACCTCGAGTACATTCACTCAGCACTCGTTCTCGCCCGACCAACCTAGACCTAGCCTTCTAGCCTCCTCCATCAGCCTTGCGTCCCTCGGATGCCTCCCCATCCTTCACGTCTTGCCTTCTGGAGCTTCCATCGGCCTTGTCATTATTGTCGGGTCTTCCTTTGCCAAGAGGTCGTACCTCCGGGACTTCATCCATTGCCAAGTCACACTTGGACTTACGTTGCCAAGACTACATGCTTGGACTTACACCGCCAAGACTCATCCTTGGACTTTTCTCCTTTGCCAAGATCACACTTGGACTTACGTTGCCAAGACTACATGCTTGGACTTACACCGCCAAGACTCACCCTTGGACTTTCCTTGTTGTACCTGTATCCTGCACACTCACAATGCATATCAAATACAACAATAAACCTAACTTAAACCTTTGCCCAAACATCAAAACTTAGGGCACCTAGATTGCTCCAACATGAAAGTGCACAAGGACCATTTATTGAGCCATATCCAGTCTACCAGAGTTCATATGGGTTTCAAGAAGTTTCAACAAATTTTATGCCACGACCCTTTCAGCAAAATGACCCTCAGATGGATGAGTCAACATGGAAACTCAAGGAGATCATGCAACAAATGAGTGAACATCAAGAGGAGCAATTTTCAAGGATACAGAACTTACAGTTACAGTTGGATCAAATCGCATCATCGATCAAACAGCTGCAAGCACGTAATTCCAGTGGAGAGATGGAAAGTAGCGATTTTGTCAGGCCTGACCCTACTTCTATTAATTCACATGATTTTTCTAGTATTTTTTGTGATGATTATGTGATTATGTAAATTTCTGATCCTACTGATTTTGTTGCTGAAGATGTTGTTAGTGATTCAGGTTCTGAACATTTCTTTGAAGATGATTTAAGTGTAGGGGAATGCTTACTGGAAGCATTACCTCAAGAATCACCAAGGATAGATGATGAAAGTGTAGGGACTTGTGCTATGGAGCCAAGCACCCAAGAATCACTACATGAGGATAAACATTCAACAGAACCAGAGCTTGAGCATTTACATGATGAAGAGGAGGTAATAATCACCACTCCAGGTACCTTTCAACATGAAAAGGTGAGTTTTTCTTGTTATTTATCAGAAAATTTCATTGAGGTACCAATTGTTGACTTTATTAGATGTGATTCATTTCTTGATACATATTTTACCCACACTAATATTCTCCTATCTTCTTTTTACCCCACATGCGTGTGGGAGATGTTTTCTTTGATTGATGTTGTAGGAGAACATAAGCTTCCAGAGTGGATGCTTGAACTGAACTGCCTCCGTCCTCCAAAAAAAGCTTTGAAAGGAAAAATGGAGAATAAAAAGAATTTTAGTGGAACCACAATTACACCTCTACCGGTGTGGATTTTGTTGCTAAATCTTCTTCGACCACCGGAATGAAAGAGGAGTTGGTTCTAATTTAGTTTTCTTTTGCATTTTAATTCATGCTTTGTTAATAAATTCTTTTCATGCATTTCTTTAGTTACACACTTTGCATTTTGCATTTTACTTTCACACTTTGCTTTCATACTTTGCATTTTGTTTAGTATATAGCATGTTAGTTGAATAAAAGTCTTCATGGGAATTTCCTAAGTGATACTTTTAAGATGGTAAAAGTTTCTTAAATTTGATCATCAATTTAGATCATGTGACATGAGTGGATGCTTTTCTTGCATGATATTGGTTAATTTGGTGGTGGATTCCATTTTAATTAATTGAGCTTGATTGCAATAAAAAATGCCTAGAGAGGACTACTTCAAGCCTACTCTCTATTATATTTTTGTGTGGCATGCACTCATAGCAAATTAAACTCTAGAACTTGCTTAGTTTCTTTTCGAAATCATAATAGCATATGTATGCATGAAAATTGTAACGCCCGAAAATTCTCAAATAAATTTTAGAAATATTCTACGATTTTTCTGGAATTTATGGATATTTTTACAGAATTTTTAGAGTAGTGGAAGTAGAAAAAACAAATAGAAACGTAAAATAGTTTAAGCGGGAATTGAACCCGAGACCTAGCAAACTCTATGTCTTATAGGGTGACTCTAGTAACCAAGTGAACCCAGTAGGGCCATGCTGAAAGAAAAGGGAATCAATTATATTTATATTTAAGTTGGGTGAATTAACCACTTAATATAAATAGGGAGGTTAAGTGAGGAATTGATTTTAACGCAACTTTTCCTCTCCTCAAACCCTCACACGCTGCCGACTCCTCTCTCCCTCACCCTCTCGGCGCCCAAGTCCAAGGAACCTAGGGTTCCGTCCCAAGGGCTATAGGAGCACTTTCCGGCGACAACTCCGGTACGAGGACGCTCCCCTCGGTGAGAAGAACACAAAGACGTAGGAGGATCATCGAGAAGATCGTCTTTCCGGAAAAACCTAGCGATTGGATTGTAAGGAAATCTAGAGCAGGAAGTAAGAAACCTCTCACCTGTAGTATAAGTAGCTTTTCATACGTTTTATGCATTAGTTTGGTCATTTACAGAATTTCAGCATATCAGGTGTAAATTAGCACACACCAAGTGTTTGTTTTAATGCTTAGCTCAGTATAATGCCACCATACCACCATAGGCATTTCAATAGTTAGATAAATGTAGTACAAGCATTTTATAGCACATTTAGTCTTGCTACAACTTTTATGGGACTACAGTCCAATGGGTAGGCTCCCACAGTCGCCTCTAGGTTCAGATAACCTAGTTCTAGGTTCAGATAACCTAGTAAGAGCAAGATAAAGTATATTAGCTACAAAACAGTATTTTACTTTTCAGTGGCACTGTACTGGACTTCAGTTGTCCTTAGGTTGGGCTCCCATAGTCGTCTCTAGGTTTAGATAACCTAGTAACTCTACTAAATTCGGGACTTGCAACCCCGGGTCTAGTTAGAGATGCGCGCATAGCAAGTACAGTTGTCGGGCCCATCAGCAGCATGATTATGTATTTTCATCTATTTATGATAAATAGCTTTTAAAACTTTACAATATGGTTTATGAGAATACAGAGTAGCTTAGCATCAGCTAGCAGTAATGTAGCTTAGCTTTTATTTCGGTTTAGTTCTTATGGATCCACATGATGGTTTTATGCTTAGTTACGATTGCCATGTATTGTATGTGATTATGCCATGTTTTAGAATCCATGTTTAGCAATGTTCAGTACATATTTCAAATAGCATGTTTTAAAAGCATGAATCACATCGTATGCATGTTTTGTGAGGTAGATGGTTTCTTACTAAGCTCCCAAGCTTACAGATACTTCTTTTCCTTATACTGCAGATAAAGGTAAAGGAAAGATGGACTAGCGGAGGCTGGAGGTCAATGGTACGAAGATGTGTATGGGCAGGAACTTGGAATGAAGACCCTTGGGAACTAGCAAATTTAAAGAATTAGAACCTTTGTTCTTTTTAATATTTATGCACCTTTGGAATGCTTAAGAATTCTGAATTGTGAAACCATGCTTATGCCATGCCTAGGACACTAGCTAGCTTATTGATGAGTAGTAGATCATGCATAATGTTAGTGTAGACCTATTACAATGTTCTCTAAGCATTTTAGGTTTATTATATTGAGTTGTGTATGATCGAGCTTTGAAATCATAGTTTTGCAGCGAAATCAGAAACTCCAATCGATCGACCGATCGATTGGAGGGACCTCAATCGATCGGTTGATCGATTGAGAGCTGATTTCCGCGAACAGTAAGCTTTTGGATCGACCAGCCGATTGATTGGACTAAGTTCAATCGATCAGCCGATCGATCGGAGCTATTGTCGCGAACAGTAAGCTCTGGAATCGATCACTGGATCGATCGGGGAATTAGCCTCGCGAACATAGAGCTTTGGAATCGATCACTGGATCGATTGACAAGCCTGGATCGATCAGCCGATCGATCTAGAATTTACCCCGTGCACAGTAGCGAGCTGAATCGATCAGTGGATCGATCAGACCACTCCAATCGATCCACCGATCGATTGGAAGGCCTGATAACAGTTGGAAACCCCTCATTTCAGCCCTTGATCATATGTGAAGCCTAGATTACCTTCTTTAGCATAGGAGTAGTATTCAAGGTGTTGTATTAGCTCCTTTGTTTAAACATGAATTTCAGATCTAATAGAAAGTAGTAGAAGAAATTGTATTGGCTTGCAAAATTATGAATTAATGCAGTTTTCCGCACCTTAAGATATAGCTTATCACAGCATAATGTAACCCCCGGCCTTATAGCCTAGCCAGTTTAGAAGGTGGGTCGTTACAGAGTGGTATCAGAGTAAAGTTCCATACTTCCTACACACTCATCAGCATTGAACCTGCAGCTTCCAAGTAAGAACATCTCTCACATTATTTATGTTTCTTGTTTCATGTTTAGAGATAACTAAAGCATGCTTGTTTATGATAGTATTTAACATGATAACAATAATTACGCAATTATGATTGTATTAGTTATGTATATCCTCTATGTCTCTAGAAATGGCACTAGGACGCCCAGCTAGAAGGGCACCAACCACTGAGCCCCAGCATGAGGTAGGCAGTTCAGTGCCTCCCCCAGACCTTACAGCAGTAGTGGCTTAGTTACAGCAGCAACTAGCTGAACAACAACAGGAAATAGCCACTTTAAGGGCTAATCAGCAGAACACCCCCACTGTCACTCCAGAGCCTAACTTAGCAACTCCAGTAGTGATAGAGGTTCCACCAGTCCAACCTACAGCACCAGTGGCCCCAGCAGCAGGGATCCAGAGAGAAGCCTATCTGATCCAGTGGCAGAAAGTCAAGCCAGAGAATTTCTCAGGCACCAGTGCACCATGGGATGCTCAAGTCTGGTTCAAAACACTTGAGACTACGATGGAGCTTTTGAACTGGCCAGAACATGAGAAGGTGAAGTGCGCCTCTTTCTGCCTGACAGGAGACGCACGTATGTGGTGGGAGAAAGTTAAAGCGAAGCGCCCAGTGAATCAGATGACATGGGCTGACTTCGAAAGGGAATTCTTCGAGGAGTTCTTCCACATGCGGGTCACAAACCGCCACTACAACGAGTTCACTGAATTTCGTCAGGGTAACCTTTCAGTTGAGGAGGCCGTGAGGAAATTCAACAGACTGACTCGTCTATGCCCTGAACTAGTCAGCACTGAAAGGGAATGAATCCGGTTGATGCTCAAGATGTTAAGGCCGGAAATAGCAATGAATGTGGCCAGCGATGTCCGTAGGCCGCAAACCACAAAAGAACTAGTAAGCAGTGCTCTGACCACCGAGCATTACCAAAACAGCATCAAGCAGCAGAAGCAAGCCTTCTCAGAGTCAAGGAGGCTTAGGTGCTCAGAAACACCAGGGCCACAGCTCCCACGGTTCTAACGGGAAAGGGAACTCCAGCAACAAACGCAAACCAGGGAGTTACCCAAAAGGAGGACCAGCTGGTAAACAACCCAGCTATCCCAAGTGTTCCACTGGTGGAAAATTTCACCCAGGAGTTTGTCGCAAGGGCACTCGAGGATGTTTCGAATGTCGCCAGGAAGGGCATATGGCTAAACAATGCCCAAACAAGACCAGCTTTCCTCCACCACAGTCGATTCAGTACGAAGTCAAGCCAGCACAGTTGCATCAGATGCAGGCTGCTTTAGAAGGTCCACACATCAGCCAGGGCAAATTAGAAGCCCCCTCAGCCACGACGAATGCGAGGATCTACTCACTCACCAGAGAGGATGTAGCGAATGCCTCGACAGTTGTTACAGGTTAGATTAGTATTTTACAACAAAGTGCAACTGTCTTATTCGATACTGGGGCAACCCATTCTTATATATCCAGGGCATTCGCCGAAAAGTTGGCAATACCTCCAGAGGTACTCAGTAGCCAATTTTTGACGATGCTACCTTCGGGAGGGATTATGGCGTCCACGCATTGGCTCCGAGCAGTGCCGATCATCATAGCAGACAGAGAACTTTTTGGTGATATGATAATATTAGATATGGTCGACTACGACGTTATCTTGGGAATGGACTTTCTGACGAAGTACGGCGCCTCTATAGAGTGCCCTAAACAGAGAGTTGTATTCCACCCGAAGCAGGAGTGTAGTTTGGGTTCATCGGAGAACCAAAGAGAGAGGCCAAGAAATTTCTCTCAGCTCTGAAAGCACAGAAACTAATGAATTCAGGATGTATGGGGTTCTTAGCACATGTTGTCAGTACCAGCCAGGACAAGGACTAAAAGCTAGAGGAGGTCCGAGTCGTATGTGACTACCCATCAGTCTTCCCTGAGGAATTACCAGGCCTAGCACTAGACAGGGAGATAGAATTTGAGATAGAGCTTATACCCCGTACAAATCCCATCTCCAAAGCATCCTATCGCATGGCTCCAGCCGAACTGAAGGAACTTCATGAGCAACTACAGGAGCTACTTGACAAGGGCTTCATACGTCCTAGTCACTCACCATGGGGAGCGCCTGTATTGTTCATGAAGAAGAAGGACGGGAGCATGCGCCTGTCTATAGATTACAGAGCACTGAACCAAGTCACGATCAAGAACAGGTATCCTCTTCCCAGAATAGATGACCTGTTTGATCAGCTAAAGGGAGCAGCAGTGTACTCCAAAATAGACCTCCAGTCAGGATATCACCAGGTTAGAGTTAAAGAAGGTGATATATCCAAGACAACCTTCAGGACCAGATACGGACATTATGAGTTCGTAGTCATGCCCTTTGGCGTGACGAACGCTCCAGCTACTTTCATGGACCTCATGAACAGAGTATTCAGGGAATATTTAGATAAGTTTGTCATCGTGTTCATCGACGACATTCTTATCTATTCCAGAACTCAGGAAGAACATGCAGCGCACCTGGAAATAGTATTGCAGACTCTTTAGCAGAACCAGCTGTACGCCAAGTTCACGAAATATGAATTCTGGGTAGATCAGGTAGCCTTTCTAGGTCACATCATCTCCAAGGATGGTGTTATGGTAGACCCCAGCAAGATAGAGGCTGTGAGTAACTGGAAAAGACCAAAGAACGCCAGTGAGATCAGAAGCTTCCTAGGACTAGCGGGCTATTATAGAAAATTCGTAGAGGACTTCTCCAGGATAGCCTCCCCACTGACAGCTCTTACCAGAAAGAACAGAAAATTTCAGTGGACAGAGGACTGTGAGAACAGCTTCAGCGAGCTAAAGAGGAGATTGACCAGTGCTCCTATTCTGGCTCTACCAAAAAACACAGACAGCTTTGACATCTATAGTGATGCCTCTAAGTTGGGACTAGGAGCAGTACTGATGCAAAATGACAAGGTGATCGCCTATGCCTCCAGACAACTCAAAGACTATGAGAGGAACTATCCTACTCATGATCTTGAGCTTGCAGCAGTCGTGTTCGCCCTAAAAATTTGGAGACACTACTTGTATGGAGCTCAGTGTAGAGTGTATACAGATCATCAGAGTTTGAAGTATTTCTTCACTTAGAAGGATCTAAATATGCGACGGCGCAGATGACTCGAGCTGGTCAAAGACTACGACATAGACATCCTCTACCACCCAGGAAAAGCCAATAAGGTGGCAGATGCACTTAGCAGTAAGTCCAGTGCTACCTTACTATTCCTAGCAGCCATGTCACCGCCCCTACAGAGGGAGATCACAAACTTCGTCTCGAACTCATAGTGGGATAGCTCTCTACTATGACGTTAGAATCCACCTTGCTTGGTGACATCCAGACAGCTCAGGAGTAGGACCCTGAAATTCAGAAAATCAAGCAAGGGTTAGCGGAATCAGAAAGTGGAGAGTTCAGAGTGTCAGATAGCGGGGTATTATATTTTGGTGACAGACTATGCATTCCGGATCAGGAGGAACTACGGAGGAAGATTCTAGACGAGGCTCACAGGACTCCTTATGCGATGCATCCTGGTTCCACCAAAATGTACCAAGACCTGAAGAAACATTTTTGGTGGCCGGGGATGAAAAGAAACATCGCTAGATATGTCAGTACCTGTCTGATCTGCCAGAGGGTCAAGGCAGAACACCAGAGACCAGGAGGAGTCCTGCAGCCCGTTCAGATCCCAGAATGGAAGTGGGAGGATATTTCCATGGATTTCATAGTGGGATTACCCAGAACCACGAATGGTTTTGATGCCATCTCGGTAATAGTCGACAGGTTGACTAAATCAACCCACTTCTTAGCTATCAGGATAACCTATTTCATGGAGCAGCTAGTTCAGTTGTATCTCAAGGAGATTATCAGACTGCATGGAGTCCCACGGACCATTATTTCAAACAGAGACAGCAGATTCACATCACACTTCTGGGAGTGTGTACAGTCAGCATTGGGCACTAAGTTAAAATTTAGCATAGCTTTCCATCCTCAGACAGATGGTCAGACAGAACGAGTAAATCAGATACTCGAAGATATGCTCTGAGCGTGTGCCCTAGACTTCAAGGGAAGTTGGTGCAAATATCTGGGTTTAGCGGAATTTGCATACAACAATAGTTATCAGGCCACTATCGGTATGACACCTTACGAGGCTCTCTATGGACGGAGGTGTAGATCTCCAATCTGCTGGTATGAGAGTGGTGAACAGAAAGAACTAGAACTTCAGATAGATCTAGTAGCAGATACCACAACAGCTATACAGCAAATCCACCAGAGGATAGACACAGCTCAGAGCCGCCAGAAAAGCTATACTGATACACGGCGTAGACCCCTAGAGTTTTCAGTTGGGGATACAGTATTCCTCAGAGTGGCTCCCATGAAGGGAGTAATGCGTTTTGGGAAGAAGGGCAAACTAAGTCCCAGATATGTGGGACTATACCTTATCACCAGAAGAGTTGGCAAGGTAGCATATGAGCTAGAGCTACCCCAGGAGATGTCAGCTATCCACAATATATTTTATGTCTCTATGCTGAAGAAGCATATCCCGGATGCCACCCAGGTGATTGAGCCCCAGTCGGTACAAGTCCGCGAAGACCTCAGCTATGACAGTCGGCCTATTCAGATAATAGACCGAGCAGTTAAGAAATTACGGAATAAGGAAGTACCATTAGTAAAAGTGCTTTGGCAAAATCACACAGTAGAAGAGGCAACATGGGAGACAGAAGCCAGTATGAGACAGAAGTACCCAGAGTTATTCTAAGTTCGAGGACGAACTTTTTATAAGGTATGGGGGATTGTAACGCCAGAAAATTCTCAAATAAATTTTAGAAATATTCTACGATTTTTCTGGAATTTATGGATATTTTTATAGAATTTTTAGAGTAGCGGAAGTAGCAAAAACAAATAGAAACGTAAAATAGTTTAAACGAGAATTGAACCCGAGACCTAGCAAACTCTATGTCTTATAGGGTGACTCTAGTAACCAAGTGAACCCAGCAGGGCCGTGCTGAAAGAAAATGGAATCAATTATATTTATATTTAAGTTGGGTGAATTAACCACTTAATATAAATAGGGAGGTTAAGTGAGGAATTGTTTTTAACGCAACTTTTCCTCTCCTCAAACCCTCACACGCCACCGACTCCTCTCTCCCTCACCCTCTCGACGCCCAAGTCCAAGGAACCTAGGGTTCCGTCCCAAGGGCTATAGGAGCACTTTCCGGCGACAACTCCGGTACGAGGACGCTCCCCTCGGTGAGAAGAACACAAAGACGTAGGAGGATCATCGAGAAGATCGTCTTTCCAGAAAAACCTAGCGATTAGATTCTAAGGAAATCTAGCGCAGGAAGTAAGAAACCCCTCACCTGCAGTATAAGTAGCTTTTCATACGTTTTATGCATTAGTTTGGTCATTTACAAAATTTCAGCATATCGGGTGTAAATTAGCGCACACCAAGTGTTTGCTTTAATGCTTAGCTCAGTAGAATGTCACCATAGTCATTTTAATAGTTAGATAAATGCAGTAGAAGCATTTTATAGCACATTTAGTCTTGCTACAACTTTTATGGGACTACGGTCCAATGGGTAGGCTCCCACAGTCGCCTCTAGGTTCAGATAACCTAGTTCTAGGTTCAGATAACCTAGTAAGAGCAAGATAAGGTATATTAGCTACAAAATAGTATTTTACTTTTCAGTGGCACTGTACTGGACTTCAGTGTCCTTGGGTTGGGCTCCCATAGTCGTCTCTAGGTTTAGATAACCTAGTAACTCTACTAAATTCGGGACTTGCAACCCCGGGTCTAGTTAGAGATGCGCGCACAGCAAGTACAGTTGTCGGGCCCATCAGCAGCATGATTATGTATTTTCATCTATTTATGATAAATAGCTTTTAAAACTTTACAATATGGTTTATGAGAATACAGAGTAGCTTAGCATCAGCTAGCAGTAATGTAGCTTAGCTTTTATTTCGGTTTAGTTCTTATGGATCCACATGATGGTTTTATGCTTAGTTACGATTGCCATGTATTGTATGTGATTATGCCATGTTTTAGAATCCATGTTTAGCAATGTTCAGTACATATTTCAAATAGCATGTTTTAAAGGCATGAATCACATCGTATGCATGTTTTATGAGGTAGTTGGTTTCTTACTAAGCTCCCAAGCTTACAGATACTTCTTTTCCTTATACTGCAGATAAAGGTAAAGAAAAGATGGACTAGCGGAGGCTGGAGGTCAATGGTACGAAGATGTGTGTGGGCAGTAACTTGGAATGAAGACCCTTGGGAACTAGCAAATTTAAAGAATTAGAACCTTTGTTCTTTTTAATGTTTATGCACCTTTGGAATGCTTAAGAATTCTGAATTATGAAACCATGCTTATGCCATGCCTAGGACACTAGCTAGCTTATTGATGAGTAGTAGATCATGCATAATGTTAGTGTAGACCTATTACAATGTTCTCTAAGCATTTTAGGTTTATTATATTGAGTTGTGTATGATCGAGCTCTGAAATCAGAGTTCTGCAGCGAAATCAGAAACTCCAATCGATCGACCGATCGATTGGAGGGACCTCAATCGATCGGTTGATCGATTGAGAGCTGATTTCCACGAACAGTAAGCTTCTGGATCGACCAGCCGATCGATTGGACTAAGTTCAATCGATCAGCCGATCGATCGGAGCTATTATCGCGAACAGTAAGCTCTGGAATCGATCACTGGATCGATCAAGGAATTAGCCTCGCGAACAGAGAGCTTTGGAATCGATCACTGGATTGATTGACAAGCCTAGATCGATCAGCCGATCGATCAAGAATTTACCACGTGCACAGTAGCGAGCTGAATCAATTAGTCGATCGATCAGACCACTCCAATCGATCCACCGATCGATTAGGAGGCCTGATAACAGTTGGAAACCCCTCATTTCAGCCCTTGATCATATGTGAAGCCTAGATTACCTCCTTTAGCATAGGAGTAGTATTCAAGGTGTTGTATTGGCTCCTTTGTTTAAACATGAATTTCAAATCTAATAGAAAGTAGCAGAAGAAATTGTATTTGCTAGCAAAATTATGAATTAACGCAGTTTTCCGCACCTTAAGATATAGCTTAGCACAACATAATGTTACCCCCGGCCTTACAACCTAGCCAATATAGAAGGTGGGTCGTTACAAAAATTGAGGATTTTGTCATTCTTGTTCCCTCATAATTTCCAAATTCTTTCCTCACAATTTTCTTGAAACATTCTCATCTAGCATTTTAAACCTTAGGTAATCTTTGCTTATCATTCGCTTATTGACGAGTTAGATTGTTTAATGATGGTTGAATATTTTAAGTATGATGATAGTACACATGATCAAAGTTCATGGGAATTGGATGGCCGGAATATTGAATGTTCAAAGATAAGTTTGAATGCATTGGAGTTCAATGTTAGATGTTTTGGAGTTTACACAAGTTATAATCCAGGAAATGGTTTGAAGGGCTGATTTTGTAGAATTTTTGTGCTAACATGGTTAAGATTCTTCCTGTACAAGGAAGTGGTGAATGGAGGGTTGATTGGATTGAATGCTAAATCTAATCATTCTTTGAGTTTATTCATGGAAAGAGCAAGCTCCAATAGTTTGGAATTTTGGAATTTGATACACATTGATACATCTTTAAGGTTAAATCCTATTTTCCAGTTGCTGCCTTACTGCATAATTACATTTCCTTACTTCAATCTCATCAATTCACAGCTCTGCAAACAAAATTTCAGCATTCAAAACCTTCCTAAGATGTTGAGTGTATTACTATAGTATCAAATAGAGATGGATTCGAGTTATTTACTGAAACTCATTCAAGGATCACAAGTTAAGCTTTCGAATGAAACAAATGAAAACAAAAGGAGATTTTTGTTGTAAAAACAGAAGTGTACAGAGGTTACAGAATTAAGGAAATGCTAGAACTTGCTGGTTTTGAAGGGCAAGTTAACTATGATTGATTGATTGATAAGAAGACAATATTCTTGAGGTTAAAGCTAAATGTTTGGCCGGAATCAACTTCAAGAAGGAGACTAAAGTGTCCTGTAATTAGTAGTAGTAGAACTGAGCTTGCATATTTGAGGCAAAAGCTGAAAAACAACCAATATACATTGAAGCTGGGCATCAGAATAGTGTTAAATGATATCTAATTTCAAGTTTAACTCTTCATAACTTGAACTGGAATTTCTTGTGATTTCAAATTCTGTAAATGAAGTTGTTAGAAAATCAGTTTCAGAGTTTAGCTTCATTTATGGAATTCTTGGACATTGCTCCTGGACTTGGTTTCTGAATTTAATTAGAATTCTTCTCAAGATTTGCATACTTATGTTCAAACATATGGTTTTTGAAACTCAGTCCAAGAGACTGAAATCTATTGCTGCTGAAATTGAATGTCTGAATCTGATCAGTTCTAGAAAATTCGGAGAAGCTGGAAATTCAGAAATGCAGAATGGTATTCAAGGTGTACAAAAACTGCAGAACAAATTCAAAGTTTGTTGAACTTTGTATCAAAAGATTAGAAGCAACATCTAAACAAGGAAGAAACTCGAGTTGAGTCCTATATGATGCAGAACAAATGAATCTTGAGACAATAAGTTGTGTTTTAGTTGATAGCTGTAAAGGATTGAGGAAGAATTGGAAGAAGTCTAGGAAATAGTAGCTGTTGGATAGAAACTTAAGTTCCAAGTGGGAGTTTTGTATTAGATTTGAATTGGAATGAGACTGAAATCAAGCTCCTTTTATCTTAGTTAGCTTGGAAGTTGAACAATGAAGAAAAAAAAAGGGACATGTTACTGCATGGACAGAAATGTACAGAGTGCAGATTCTGAAGAATAATGTGGCAAATCTGTGTCAATTTGGGAAATTGATTATAACCAGCTATAGTTATCACAACTACTGAGAATTTTAGTGAAACATTTAGCAAGGATTTTTGAGAGCTTGAGTTTACTTAAAGTTCCAAGTTTTAAACTAAAATTAGGAAATAGAATCAGTTGAAGTTGTTGATGCTGTGCTGATTGAAGTTGAATTCTATGAACAAGACTGCTGAAGGTGTTCAATGATGATCAATTTGGTTTTCTACCAATACAATAGAATTGCACGATTTAAATGCAGAACCTGCTGATATCAGATTTGATTGCAGAAGCTTGTGATTTCTGGAATTGGCTGGCTGCACTTAAGTTCCTAAATCAGTTCGAAAAAAACCTTGGAAAGTTTCAACTTTATGAACTCTTGCTAAATCTGATCTATGAACTTGAGTCAGTGATGCAGAATTGCAGTGTACAGTAAATCAGAAATTGAATTAGTATGTTTGGTTAATGAATTTGCAGCTAGTAGAGTTCAAATTCGAATTAAATTTTTGTTCCATTATTCATATTTGAATGCAGAAGCTTGTGATTTCTGGAATTGGCTAGCTGCACTTAAGTTCCTAAATCAGTTCGAAAAAAACCTTGGAAAGTTTCAACTTTATGAACTCTTGCTAAATCTGATCTATGAACTTGAGTCAGTGATGCAGAATTGCAGTGTACAATAAATCAGAAATTGAATTAGTATGTTTGGTTAATGAATTTACAGCTAGTAGAGTTCAAATTCGAATTAAATTTTTGTTCCATTATTCAGATTTGAATGCAGAGAATACCTTGAATCTGATTGCTTCGCTGAATATCTGTAGTTTTGAAGCTAAATCCAATTCCAATTATCAGCAGCAACAGATTTTTAAAACTGTAAATGATGTATCAACTTTGACATGTGGCGTGCCAAGTTTTTGTGGCAAAGTTCTGATAAGGGGAAGGACCAAGTGAAGTTCTTGCTTACTCAAGGATAAATGGCAATTCATTCTCCTCAAGTCACATGTGATTAAAAATCTGATTCTGGAATTTGAAAGCCTAAAATTCCTTGCTGCCCCTAGATTCAAATTCCAGAAGCTGTTTGAAATGGATTAAAGTTTAACTCTTGTATGGTTTAAAGCATGCAATTTCAATGGATGAAATTTCTGAAACCGAGGTAGTTTAACTTAGTGAGATAAGTGCAGAAATTTGTTTGTCTAATTTTCCAGCAAGTTGAAGTTGTGGAGCTGTGAATTGATTTTAAATGTTGTGTGTCAATTTATGGATGCAAGTTCCTTATCAGTAGGAAGTTTAGGTACTCCTTTAGCTTCAATTCATCAACTCTGTTACTGAAGGCAATTGAATAACATTGTAATTCTGAACTTCTAAAGCTGAGTTACTGAACTTGGAATGTGAGTTGAGGGCATAAAATATATGATGGTATCACCCAATGACGATTTACTATAGAAACATGGGAACCATCTGATACTTGTAAAGAAAACTGCACTATAAGGAATTCAGATCTTGCAGTCGTTGGGATAAAAAAAAAATCTGTTCCTGATGAGAGTTAAAACTGTTGGGCAGTAGCAAATTGCTTTTGTACCATACCTTTGATCAATCAATGAAGAACCAATTTCAGACATGCTGGAAAGTCAGTTAGCTTTCATCCATTTTTAGAATCCAGCAGAATTCTCTAACATTTCTGCAAATCTGTTTGTTTTGTTTGAATCATGTTGGTGTACATATGCCATGTAAAAGCATATGAGAGGTGTGTTAAAAGTGGAAGAATGTTGTGTTTTAATTGTCCGAGATGGCCACTATTTTAAGTGTGGGGGAGGGATTCCTTATCCATTAGTTGATTTGAGATGATTTGAGTTTCAAATGCTAGAATTGAAGTGGGAAAAAAGCAAAAACAGCGACAAAAAGGAAAAAATTTTGGCATATCAAGAGAGTATCAAATGGAAGATAGAGTATCAAGATTCTTTATTTGTCATCAAATTGAAGGGGAGGTTAGCTTGATAATTTGAATTAGTTAAAACAAATGGTATTCATCTCTTTGCACATCAAAATGGTCAACTCATCAAGTATATTCCTCTAATACTCTCATCTTCTCATTTTCTTCATTAATGCCTTTTCTTTTGCTACTTCATTCATTTTAATTGCTCTTTTTGCTTCCATTTCAATTCTTATTGATAAAATCCTTTTGATTCATGTATGCTATGTTTATAGTGGTGGAGATTAGAAAATAAGTAAGCTTATGGTAGTGAAATGTTGTGAGTGACATTGAATGAGCTCTATCAATACATGTTTTGAGTGCGAGGGCTAGAATAAGTACATACCTTGTGAGATTGCAACTTGCTTAATTTTTCAATTGGAATGAAACTTCCATACCTACTGATTATTGTTTGAATTGTATTCATGATTGTTTGTGATTTTTAAGATGACCTTAGTTAAATTCTTTTTACTATCTTCTAGGTATTGCTAGGAAATTTGTGTGGAGATGATTTTAGGTTTTCTTTACTTGAACGGGACGTCCAAGACTAAGTGTGGGGAATTTGATAACCATGATTTTGGCTATATTATCTTGATTCATAATACACATTTTTGATGGTTTATTCATAGCTTAATCTCACATATACATTATATTTCATAATTGCATTTGAATTTGGACTTAATTACAAATTGGCTTATAATTATGGTATTTGATGCTAATATTTGATTCTTATTTTGTAGGCATCAAAAGGGTCATGGACCCGATCAAATCAGATCACATTTGAGCTTAAATCAAGGGCTAAACGAGGCGATCAAACCTTGGAGCATTATGGACCGTTCGTTGAAGATCAGAGAGATCTGAGCCATCTGTTGAGAATCTGGTCCATCTGACCTAATGAGGAGCAGATCTTGCCCATTGATGAATATCCAGAAGTTTTGATCCAGATCTGAACTCATCCAGTCGTTGATCAAGCCCCGGATTGTTCTGGATCGTCTGATCAGATGAGGAGGGGTTTAAATTCCGTGAGAAGCTACAGTGAGAGCGGGGCTCGATGTCGCGATTTCTTCACTGTTCTTCTACTTCTCTGTCGCGACGCCGACGTTCCCTTCCACATTTCAGATCCAGAGCTTAGCTTCTTCATCGCCGGCGATCACTGAGCATTTAGCGATCTTCGTCCGAGGTCACAGAGAGTGGTCGAGGGTGTATCCCAGTCCGCATTGCTTGTTCTGTCCGTCGCAATCCAACTCGAGGGTGTTTCCCAGATCTGGATTTCCATCAGCATCGGAGCTCTCGAGGGTGTGTCCCAGAAGCTTCTGATCGCATTTCCGATTGCCATTCCATCAGCGACTCTAGCCGATTTGATCATTCGGTTGAGTGTAGCAAATTCCAGAACTCAGCACTGTTTCTTTGTGCGTTGAGGATTCCAGCCGGTTGTGAGCCCGAAGGATGTTTTCCGGAGGCTATGAACATTCATCTGGATGAGTAGGAAGCTCTAGATTCAAAGGTGGTTGCCCAAAGGATGTTTTCCAGAGGCATCTCTATTTTTGCAGCAGAATGAAGAAGCTGCCGCAAGGATTGGGTTTGTGGAATGCTATAGATTAGGTTTTCATTAACTTTGTCTTTGAATTGTTTCAAACTTGCTCAGATCGTTAGATCTGATTCATTGTCTTTACAATTTCTCCTTGTTTCAGTTTTGGTTTGAATTGACTTTGCAAATCCGTATCTGATGTTATGATTTTGCAATTCTGATTTGTTTGAATCACTAATTAGTTAACTACTAAACTTGTTTAACTACTAATTAGTTAGCTAACTAGTTTGTGTTTTGAATTAGAAGTTCTGATTCACATTAGTGGTTTAGTTTAGGTTATTTAGTTAGCTAAATTTTGTTCTTTACATGGAATCGATTATGCTACGATGGAGTTTAATTGTGAATGCTAAACTGATGGTTTTTGATGGTGTTCCTCTGTTGAAGGGTACTGTGATTGAGCATTTGAGTTGAATGATTGAATTAAGTGTAATTGAGAATTGGATGATACTTTGATTTTTACAAGATATTTGAGATTTAGAGTTCACTTGTTGCTTGATACTTTTGTTCTGTGAATTGAATATGTTTTGGCTATTAGTTTCTTGAAGGTTGAATGCTTTATTGAGTTTATTGAATTCACCTTGATGATGTAAGAATAGAATTTGGATCGGATCTAGAGTGTGCACACATTCACTAGTTAACCTTGGAAAAATTCGACTTGGGACTCCTTACTACACGTGATTACTTTAATTACAGTGAGTTTCCAATCTTTATTAATTTGGAGCGCCTCGTGACATATAAAAAGGCCGACACCATTGACCTACATACACTTCCTCTTTTATTAGCCCATTTGAAAATGTGAATTTAACATCCATTTGATAGAGTTTAAATCCTTTATGCGCTGCATAGCTAAGCAACATTCTAATGGACTCAAGTCTGGCTACTGGGGCATATGTTTCATCATAGTCAAGTCCCTCTACTTGACTAAATCCCTTGGCAACAAGTCTGGCCTTGTTTCTAATAATTTTCCCAGTTTCACTTAGTTTATTTCTGAATATCCACTTTGTTTCTATTATCTTTTTATTTTTAGGTGGTGGTACTAAATCCTAGACTTGATTTCTCTCAAATTGGGGCAACTCTTCTTGCATAGCTATGATCCAGTGTGGGTCAAGTAAGGATTCAGCTATGGTTTTGGGTTCAATTTTTGAGATTAGGGATATTTGACTTAGGTTTCTAAAGGATGACCTAGTCTGAACCCTTAAGTCTGTATTACTAATTATTTGTTCAATTGGATGATTTGGGTTGACTCTTATAGTTTTATTAGGTTCATTTAATTGAGGTTGTTCTTCTTTTTCTTGACTTAGATTGTCACTAGGGTTACTTTGAATAAAATCACTTGATTGAATCTAGTTTATTCTAAGTTTTGGTCAGATTCTTCAAATTTTACATTTGAGGTTTCTTCAATTTTTTCAGTGTGACTTTATTATATATTCTATAACTTCTACTGTTTAGTGAATATCCTACACAAATTCTATTTTCTATTTTTGAGACAAATTTTCCTAAGTGTTCTCTTGTATTTAGTATATAAGCTGGGCACCCAAATACTTTAAAGTAATTAATATTAGGTCGTTTATTATAATATATTTCAAATAATGTTTTATTATGAGTTTTGTTTATTATAGTGCGGTTGAGTACATAACAGGCTATACTAACAACTTCTGTCCAAAAATATTTTGGTAAGTTGTATTCATTCAGCATTATCCTAGAAGCTTCAAGTAGAGTTCATATGGATGATTTCTTCAAGACTTCCATTAAGGAAAGCTGTCTTGACATCCACATGCTAAATCTCATAGTCCATATGAGAATAGATAAAAGAATCTGGATAGACTTAAGCATGGCTATCGGTGAAAAAGTTTCCTTTTTCAACATGCCATGCTTTGAAAGTTTCCACCTTCCTGTCTATCCCTCTTTTCCTATTATAGAATTATTTTCACCCAATGACTTTTACACCATTTGGTGGTTCTACAAACTCCCATACTTTATTAGAATACATATATTCTTATTCTGTATTCATTGCTCTTTACAAAGATGTTACATCTTTATCTTGGAGCGCTTTGTTATATGCCCGGGAATTAGATTCATATTCACCAGGAATCAAGTCCAAAGACTCTCCCAAAACATGAATATTTTAGGTTGCCTAACAACCCTCCCACTACGACGAGGCACTTTCTGCAATTGTGTATCATCTGTGATACGTGTTGCAGTTTCTTTGTACAGTTGGTACCAGATTAGACGTGCCCTTTATTATTTCCTTAAGAACAAATTTACTTATGGTTTATTACATAGTCCTCTTCTAAAAATCGTGTATTGGTGCTAACAATGACCTTCTAATTTTTAGGACTATAAACCTCCTTTCGTTTCTCTAGGATAACCTACAAACAAGTGAACTCCTGTCCAACTTATCAGTGTCTCTCATATGCTAGACCACCTAAATCCGAATATGCTTCAGACTAGGCTTACGCTCATTCTGTAATTGTATGGGAGTAGAGAGTTCTGACTTAGAAGGTACTATGTTTACTTCTGTTTCCAGTGTATATCCTCAAAATGAATTTTGGTAATTCTGAATAACTCATTATTGATCTAACTATTTCCATAAGAATCCTATATCTTCGTTCTACTACACCATTCTGTTGGGGTGTATCAAGTGCAGTTAGTTGGGATTGAATCCCGACTTCTGATAAGTGACTCCTAAACTCTCCTAAGAGGTGCTTACCACTATGATCTAATCGTAGTGTCTTGATATTTTTAGCTTGACGTTACTTCACATCAGCCTAGTACTCTTTGAACTGATCAAAGCACTTAGACTTGTGGCGCGTCAAGTAAATGTATCCTTATCTTGAATAGTCGTCTATAAAAGAAACCAAATATTTAAAACAACATCTTGCCTGGATAGTCAAAAGTCTACACAAATCAGAATGAACCAATTCCAACATATCTTTGGCTCTATACCCCTTAGACTTTAAAAGCTTCTTGGTTATTTTTCCTTCCAAGTAAAACTCGCAGGTTGGAAAAGATTTCCACTACTAATGAACCCAAGAGTTTATTGGTTATTATCTTTTGAATCCTACTCAAGTTAATATAACCTAGCCTTAGATGTCAAAAATATGATTAGTTCATTTCCGAAGGTTGCTTTCTCTTATTAAAGTTAAAGATGTGTTATTAATTTCCATTTATTGTATCGTGGGAGTTATTGGATTATAAATTGTCAACCAACATACCAGAACAGATAACTTCTCTATTTTCTTGATAACAACTTTGTTACCAAAATAGACAGAATATCCATTCTTTAATAGTTTAGAAACTAAAATCAAATTCATTCTAAACTTGGTACGTAAAGACAATTTCTCAAAATCCAAGTTTTATTCCTATCGGAGGATAAATACCTCCCACTGCAATAGCTACTACTTTTGCAGCAGTGCCCATGTAGATGGTGATTTTCCTTTCATATAGTTGTCGAGTTTCTTGGAACCCCTTCAATAAATTGTAGACATGATCAGTGATTCCCGTATCTACACACCAGGTACCGGTAGATAATATAATGACCACCCTTCTTACTATACTATACTACTCTCTAAGGATGATAATTACTTAACTACTAACTCTACTTAATCGGTATGATTGAAACCATGAGGAGTCTCTACCGAAAAATTTCGGTAGCATCTCCCCTGTACCGGTGACCATAAACTGAGATACATAAATATATACTTCAGCCACAGGTGGCTGGAACATGTATCAAACACTCATGCAGTTTAATAAGTGTCAAACACTAAAATAACTACTTATTACACAGAGACTCATCACAGCATGCAATCTAAGACACGAATAAACTCAATAAAACAAGGAATAAAAATACAATCTCAAATGACATAAATCATAAAGTACAACTCAACTATTTCTTATCCACTAAGCATGAAAACTCAAAGTTTCCCAGATCTCTCCATAGTCCTGGCATCACACACATCCATCACGCATCCTCCTTGTCGCCTTCCTCTTTACACTTTAACTTTTCCTTTATCTGCAGTAGGAGGAAAATAAATCTATAAGCGAAACGCTTAGTAAGTACTAAACTATCTCACAAAAACTTAAAAGTGCATAAGATGCAAAGGATGCTAAAACTGAAATGCTAAAAAGAAAAGCTAAACATGCTCATCTAATAGCAAAGCACTAAAATAATCTACATACTCATGATATACAAGAATAAATTTGTATGCTGGAAATAAAGCTAATCATGCTCAATAAACTCATAAGGAAGCAAATGGAAACTAATACTGTATGCTTAGAATTATAAGAGCTAAACTTTGCTGGTTCTAAACATAGGTGATACTTGTTTCATTTACTTATAGCCTTATACTTGAAATTAATATTTAACTTTCTTCTTCTCTTTCTTGGGCCTTGGCTTAGTACCAAATGCGCGCTCTCTAATAGAGACTGAGGCAGCGAGCCTCCAGTCCTATGAGGGTAAAGACCTTGGTCTTACCAGAGCCAAGACCTTGGAATTGGTCACCTGGATTTGTTTAACGACAACCTTGGAAGTCGGGTACTAGCCTCTTACTTTAAATTACTTGTTATCTTTTCTAACTAGACCTTGGTCTTTTCTCTACTCATAGCTTCTCGTAATCCTCTAAAAAGGTTTAATAGGGCATATAATCATTCCACTAAAATACATGGTTGTTCATCTCAAGAAATAGCACCAAAAACTAAACTGAGATGCTAACATAAAGTTAGCAAGGGAAAACTAAACTGCTGTTCACGGTATGTATGCTATTCATCGTAGTGACCACACATATAACATGGCTTAATTCTAGTATGGTGATTTGTATAGATGGCTATGTGTAAGCATAGTTATCCATTCCTTTCTACAGCCAAGTATGTGCAAGATACCTTAACTATACAGGTGTCAATTTATGGAAATTTTGCTACTAGATTATGTAGGCATTGGAACTTTACAAGAACAAAGTATCCAAACTAGAATCATGACTCGTCCAAACATATTTCTTTAAGCTCTAAACCTGTTACAACAGAAATACATAGCAACTAGCTAAACTCTTTAATCATGTTATAACAGGATTACATAGAAGCTAACTAATCTCTTTAATCATGCTTCATCAGGAAATACTAAACGGTAATGAAAGGAACTCAAACTAAGTTCTGCATTTGCTAAAAACATGCTTATTCATATCTAGCAAATAGCACAAACAAAACTAATACTTGCTGAAATTAAAACCTTTATAACGCTTGTTTCAATGATATAAATGAAATATCAATCTGCACATGTACAGGACTAAATTCAGGACATGCATGCTATAACAGAACACAAGCAGCAAGCGAATAAATCCCTTTAAGCATGCTATAACAGAACATAAGCAAGCAAATTCTCTTTTCTACACAGCTTAATCCGAAACAAAAACAAGAAGGCTAAATCCCTAGCTACCCTATTCTGTAAAGCATGATCCGAAAACCATAGGAAGAAATCCGAACACAAAGAAACAACCTACAGTATGTACCGAAATCAATAGGTCCTAGCAAGCACTCTGTACAACTCAAACCACAAGACAAGGAAGAAAAACAAAGCTCCAAAACTACTCCTACTGCAGGTGAGTAGCAACTTACACTTGTTCTTGCACTTACAACCGAGGGAATGGGTTCTAGGGTTTGGAGAAGGTGAAGATCTCAGCGATCCCTTCCTATCCGCATGTTCTCCTTGACGAGGAGACCATGAATCTTTGAACGGCTCCCAAAAAGAAGTCCTCATCGGCCGCCGGAGAGGAACCCTAGCGTCGTCGCCCCTTTTCGCTCGAGAGAGAAGACTGCCGTTGCGAGGGAGAAGGGGAGGGAATTAGGTTTAGGGAAAATAATATCTCCAAATTCCCCTAACTTATCCCTTTTATAACTCTCGGTATTTCTATCATCTATGACTACTTAAATTTATTCCGCTCCCTAATTGTTCACGAAACACTTGTGGAATAGTTGGCTAGCTGGGTTTGGTTAAGATTTGGTTCGGGTCCGGGGTCTTCGGTTCGAATCTCGGCTTGAACATTATTTTTGTTGAAACTTCTTTCGTTTTGTAAAAATATCAAACGTCCTCCAAAAATTACGTAAAAATACTCTAAAAATTTCTAAAAATCTCTAGAATATTTCTATAGCATTTCTAAGTATTAATAAGGACTTTTAGAACTTGAAATAGCGAAAATTAGGTCGTTACAACATACCTTATAAAAAGTTCATCCTCGAACTTAGAATAGTTCTGGATATTTCTGTCTCATACTGTCCTCACGCTCCCAAGTGACTTCCTCGTGCTTCTGGTTCTGCCAGATGACCTTCACTAATGGTACTTCTTTATTTCTTAATCTCTTAACTTCTCTGTCCACTATCTGTGTAGGTCTGCTCTCATAGCTAAGATCCTCCTGGATCTGTACTGACTGAGGCTCAATCACTTGGCTAGGGTCGTGGAGACACTTCTTTAGCATGGAGACATGAAATACATTATGTATTGCTGACATGTCTTGTGGTAAGTCTAGCTTGTAAGCTACTTTCCCAATCCTCTCTATGATCAGGTAAGGTCCTACGTAGCAAGACTTAATTTACCCTTATTGTCAAATCTCATCACTCCCTTCATAGGCGCGACCTTGAGAAAGACTGGATCTCCTACTTGGAATTCCAGTGGCCTACGACGTGTGTCAGCATAACTCTTCTGTCTACTCTAGGAAGTCTCAATTCTTTATCTGATTTTCTGGATAGCCTGAGTGGTCTCATCTATCATCTCTGTCTGGATGCCCAGCTCTACTTCCATTTCTTTTCTCTCACCTGCTTCTTGCCAGCAAATAGGTGATCTGCACTTCCTACCATACAATGTCTCACATGGTGCCATCTTGATGGTGGCCTAATAGCTATTGTTGTAGGTAAATTCAGCTAAGCATAGATACTTGCACTAACTTCCATTGAAATCTAGTGCACAAGCTCTGAGCATATCTTCTAAGATCTGATTTACTCGCTCTGTCTGTCAGTCAGTCTGAGGATGGAAGGTTGTGCTGAACTTGAGTTTGGTGCCTAGTGCAGTCTGAACACACTCCCAAAAGTGAGAGGTGAAGCGCCCATCTCTATCAAAAATAATAGATTTAGGAACTCCATGAAGTCTGATCACTTCCTTGACGTACAGTTGTGCCAACTGCTCTATAGAATAGGACACCTTGATAGCTAGAAAATGGACAGACTTGGTCAATCTGTCCACTATTACCCATATTGCATCATATCCATTTGTAGTTCTTGGAAGACCTATTATGAAGTCCATGGATATGTCTTCCTACTTCCACTCTGGTATTGGGAGAGGCTGTAGAACTCCTCCTAGTCTCTGGTGTTCTGCTTTGACCCTCTGACATGTCAGGCAGGTACTGACATATTTAGCTACATCTCTTTTGAGTCCAGACCACCAGAACCTCTGTTTCACGTCTTGGTACATCTTGGTGGAACCAAGATGCACGGAGTAAGGAGTACTATGAGCTTCCTCCAAGATTTTCTTTCTCAGTTCTTCATCATTGGGGACACAAAGGCGGTTCTCCTGATAGAGGATTCCACTATCTGATACTCGAAACTCTGAATTTCCTTCTTCTTGTATCCCTGCTTGATCTTTTGGATATCTGGATCTTCACTTTGCTTTCTCTGTATATCCTCAAGCAGGGTTGACTCTAAGGTCAATGCAGAAATTTGCCCATAAATAATTTCAACTCCAAAGTCTGACAACTCTTTCTGCAGTGGCAGGGCTAATGATGACAAAGACATCAGGGATGCACTGGATTTCCTGCTTAGTGCATCTGCCACTTTATTAGCTTTGCCTGTGTGGTAGAGGATTTCACAGTCATAGTCTTTGACCAACTCTAGCCACCTGCGCTGTCTCATGTTTAAATCTTTCTGGGTGAAGAAATACTTTAAACTCTGATGGTCTGTGAAGATTCTGCACTGGACTCCAAACAAGTAGTGTCGCCAGAGTTTCAGTGCAAAGACCACAGCTGCTAGCTCAAGATCATGAGTGGGGTAGTTCTTCTCATAGTCTTTGAGTTGTCTGGAAGCATAAGCTATAACTTTTCCTTCTTGCATGAGTACAGCTCCTAGGCCTATCTTGGAAGCATCACTGTAGATGTCAAAACTCTTGTCACTTTCTGGAACTATCAGGATGGGAGCACTGGTCAGTCTCTTCTTTAGCTCTTGGAAACTCTGCTCACATTTGTCTGACCATTCAAACTTCTTGTTCTTCCTAGTGAGGGATGTCAATGGAGAGGCTATCCTGGAAAAGTCCTCCACAAATTTTCTGTAGTACCCAGCTAAACCAAGGAAGCTTTTGATCTCCCTAGCGTTCTGGGGTCTACTCCAGTTGTTGGCTGCTTCTATTTTGACTGGATCCACTTGGATACCTTCTTTAGAAATTATGTGACCTAGAAACGCCACCTGATCTAACCAGAATTCGCACTTGGATAGTATTGCTGAAGGGTCTGCAATACTATCCTCAAGTGCGTGTCATGCTCCTCTGGGGTTCTTGAATAGACTAGAATGTCGTCGATGAATACGATAATAAATTTGTCAAGGTATTCTCTGAACACTCTGTTCATTAAGTCCCTGAAGACCGCTAGTGCATTTGTCACACCAAAAGGCATGACTACAAACTCGTAGTGTCCATATCTGGTCCTGAATGTCGTTCTAGGTATATCCCTTTCTTTCACTTTCAGCTGATGGTACCCAGAGTGCAGGTCTATCTTTGAGAATATTGTTGCCCCTCTCAACTGATCAAATAAGTCGTCGATCCTGGGAAGGGGGTACTTGTTCTTGATTGTCACTTGATTCAGAGCTCTGTAATCTATGCACATTCGCATAGATCCATCTTTCTTCTTGATAAACAACACAGGAGCTCCCCAAGGTGAGTGACTAGGGCGGATGAAGCCTTTGTCAAGTAGCTCCTGTAGTTGCTCTTGTAATTCTTTTAGCTCTGCTGGAGACATGCGGTATGAAGCTTTTGAAATTGGACCGGTACCAGAAACCAATTCAATCTCAAACTCCACTTCTTTGTTGGGAGGCAGTCCAGGTAGCTCTTCTGGAAATACTTCTGGATACTCGCATACTACCCGAACATCCTCCTGCTTGAGTCCTTTCTGTTCTTCTGCATTTACTATGTATGCAAGAAAACCAGCACACCCTTTAGCTAACATCTGGTGAGCTGCTAGAGAAGAGAGAAGTTTCTGGGTCTTCTTCCTTAGCACTCCCGTGAATTCAAAAGGTGGTTCACTCTCTGGACTAAAGATTACTTTCCTTCTACGGCAGTCTACTGAAGCACTATACTTGCTGAGGAAATCCATACCCAAAATGATATCGAAATCTTGCATGGCTCGGACTACCAGGCTAACATATAGTTCTCGGTTTGCAATTCTAACCAGTACAGCTTGAAGCCACTGATTGGACTCCATGACTTCCCCAAAAGGTAGGGTCGTCAAGAACTTGGAGTTCATACTCTCTGTAGGCACCTGTAATTTACTGGAAAAGGGTACTGATATGAAAGAATGGGTCACCCCAGTATCAAATAGTACAATAGCTAAATGCTGAAAAATAACTACTTAACTTGTTACAACCGTGGAGGCACTAGCAGCTTCCTCTTTGGTGAGGGAGAATACTCTGGCACTATCAAAGGCTGGAACTGGTGGAGCTTCCAACCTTCCCTGACTGATATAGGGTCCCTCTAGTGTTGCTTCCATGTGATATAACTATGCAAGCTTGCCTCCATATTGCACTGGCTGTGGCTGAGGTGCTTTGAGCTTGTTAGGACATTCTTTAGCCATGTGTCCTTCCTGACCACAGGAATAACATCCAGTCTTACCCAGAAGACAGGCTCCTGGATGTGTTCTCCCACATTTGGGACAGGGAGGAAACTTGGTCTGCTTGTTTGCAGGTCCTCCCTTCTGGTTACTTCCTGAGTTCCACTACTTTCTTTTACTACCCTTGCCTTTCCAGTTCTGTTTACTTGACTGGGATTTCTGGCTCCCCACTACCTTGTCCTCTATCATCACTGGCTTGTGCTGTGATCGTTGTGCTTTGATGTCGTTCAGGTAGTGCTCAGCAATTAATGCCCTACTGATCAACTCTTCACCAGTCTGGGGCCGGTGAGCTCCACTGCTCACATTCAGTGCTATCTGTGGTCTCAGCATTCTGAGCATCAGTCTGACTCGCTCCTTTTCTGTACTTACTAGCTCTGGGCAGAGACGAGCTAGTTTGTTAAACTTCTTGACTGCTTCTTCCACTGTTAGGTCACCTTGCTTGAACTCTATAAATTCCTCATAGTGCTTGTCGGTGATCTGTAGGTGGAAGTACTCTTCATAAAACTCTAACTGGAAATCAGCCCAGCTCATCTGATTAGCTACCCTCTTGGTCTTTATCCTCTCCCACCACATACGAGCATCTCCTGACAGGCAGAAAGAGGCGCACTTGACCTTCTCAACTTCTGGCCAGTCAAGAAGCTCCATTGTGCTCTCCAGTATTTTGAACCAAGCCTGGGCATCTCAGGGCTCAGTAGTGCCTGAGAAGCTCTCTGGTTTCAGTTTCAGCCACTGTATGAGGTAAGCTTCTTGTCTCTGAGGTGTTGTGACGACTCCCAGGGTAGCTGCTGGAACCTCGGTTACCACTGGAGTCTCCACAGTTACTGTTGGAGGAGTGGGAGGAACTAGTTGCTGATTTGCCATCAGATTGGCAATCACTTGTTGCTGCTCTGTTACCTGTTTCTGGAGTTGAGCAACAACTTCAAAGAGATTGGGCTCAGTTGCTCTGGGCACTTCGTTCTCTTGAGCTGGTTTCTCAGTACAGGGGCGTCCTCTTCTTGCCATCTAATTATGTAAGGAAAAGGCTTGATATCTTCTCTATCCTTTCTAAACAAACATATGTATGAATAAAGAAAAACAAACTTCTATCTTACTAAAGCACATATATATAAGCAATTGCTCTCTACTGCAAATAATAAAGAAAGCATAAAAGGAAAACTTAAATACTTTCTTACTTTAAGGCGACAAGGTTGATGCTGATGTGTGTGTGATGCTGGAGAATGGGAACTGCTCTGATACCAACTGTAACGACCACCCTTCTTACTATACTATACTAGTCTCTAAGCATGACCGTTACTTAACTACTAACTCTACTTAACCGGTATGAATGAAACCACGAGGAGTCACTACCGAAAACTTTCGGCAGCATCTCCCCTGTACCGGTGACCATAAACTGAGATACATAAATATATACTTCAGCCACAGGCGGCTGGAACATGTATCAAACACTTATGCAATTTAATAAGTGTCAAACACTAAAATAACTACTTATTACACAGAGACTCATCACAACATGCAATCTAAGACACGAATAAACGCAATAAAACAAGGAATAAAAATACAATATCAAATGACATAAACCATAAAGTACAACTCAACTATTTCTTATCCACTAAACATGAAAACTCAAAGCTTCCCAGATCTCTCCATAGTCCTGGCATCACACACATCCATCACGTATCCTCCTTGTCGCCTTCCTCTTTACACTTTAACTTTTCCTTTATCTGCAGTAGGAGGAAAATAAATCTATAAGCGAAACGCTTAGTAAGTACTAAACTATCTCACAAAAACTCAAAAGTGCATAAGATGCAAAGGATGCTAAAACTGAAATGCTAAAAAGAAAAACTAAACATGCTCATCTAATAGCAAAGCACTAAAATAATCTACATACTCATGATATACAAGAATAAATCTGTATGCTGGAAATAAAGCTAATCATGCTCAATAAACTCATAAGGAAGCAAATGGAAACTAATACTGTATGCTTAGAATTATAAGAGCTAAACTTTGCCGGTTCTAAACATAGGTGATACTTGTTTCATTTACTTATAGCCTTATACTTGAAATTAATATTTAACTTTATTCTTCTCTTTCTTGGGCCCAGGCTTAGTACCAAATGCGCGCTCTCTAATAGAGATTGAGGTAGCGAGCCTCCAGTCCTATGAGGGTAAAGACCTTGGTCTTACCAGAGCCAAGACCTTGGAATTGGTCACCTGGATTTGTTTAACGACAACCTTGGAAGTCGGGTACTAGCCTCTTACTTTAAATTACTTGTTATCTTTTCTAACTAGACCTTGGTCTTTTCTCTACTCATAGCTTGTCGTAATCCTCTAAAAAGGTTTAATAGGGCATATAATCATTCCACTAAAATACATGGCTGTTCATCTCAAGAAATAGCACCAAAAACTAAATTGATATGCTAACATAAAGTTAGCAAGGGAAAACTAAACTGCTGTTCACGGTATGTATGCTATTCATCGTAGTGACCACACATATAACATGGCTTAATTCTAGTATGGTGATTTGTATAGATGGCTATGTGTAAGCATAGTTATCCATTCCTTTCTACAGCCAAGTATGTGCAAGATACCTTAACTATACAGGTGTCAATTTATGGAAATTTTGCTACTAGATTATGTAGGCATTGGAACTTTACAAGAACAAAGTATCCAAACTAGAATCATGACTCGTCCAAACATATTTCTTTAAGCTCTAAACCTGTTACAACAGAAATACATAGCAACTAGCTAAACTCTTTAATCATGCTATAGCAGGATTACATAGAAGCTAACTAATCTCTTTAATCATGCTTCATCAAGAAATACTAAACGGTAATGAAAGGAACTCAAACTAAGTTCTGCATTTGCTAAAAGCATGCTTACTCATATCCAGCAAATAGCACAAACAAAACTAATACTTGCTGAAATTAAAACCTTTATAACGCTTGTTTCAATGATATAAATGAAATATCAATCTGCACATTTACAAGACTAAATTCAGGACATGCATGCTATAACAGAACACAAGCAGCAAGTGAATAAATCCCTTTAAGCATGCTATAACGGAACATAAGCAAGCAAATTATCTTTTCTACACAGCTTAATCCGAAACAAAAACAAGAATGCTAAATCCCTAGCTACCCTATTCTGTAAAGCATGATCCAGAAACCATAGGAAGAAATCCTAACACAAAGAAACAACCTACAGTATGTACCGAAATCAACAGGTCCTAGCAAGCACTATGTACAACTCAAACCGCAAGCCATGGAAGAAAAAAAAGCTCCAAAACTACTCCTACTGTCGGTGAGTAGCAACTTACACTTGTTCTTACACTTACAACCGACGGAATGGGTTCTAGGGTTCGGAGAAGGTGAAGATCTCGGCGATCCCTTCCTATCCGCGTGTTCTTCTTGACGTGGAGACCATGAATCTGTGAACGACTCCCAAAAAGAAGTCCTCACGAGCCGCCGGAGAGGAACCCTAACGCCGTCGCCCCTTTTCGCCCGAGAGAGAAGACTGCCGTCGCAAGGGAGAAGGGGAGGGAATTAGGTTTAGGGAAAATAATATCTCTAAATTCCCCTAACTTATCCCTTTTATAACTCTCGGTATTTCTATCATCTATGACTACTTAAATTTATTCCTCTCCCTAATTGTTCATGAAACACTTGCGGAACAGTTGGCTAGCTGGGTTCAGTTAAGGTTTGGTTTGGGTCCGGGGTCTTCGGTTCGAATCTCGGCATGAACATTATTTTTGCTGAAACTTCTTTCGTTTTGTAAAAATATCAAACGACTTCTAAAAATTATGTAAAAATACTCTAAATATCTAAAAATCTCTAGAATATTTCTATAGCATTTCTAAGTATTAATAAGGACTTTTAGAACTTTAAATAGGGAAAATTGGGTCGTTATAGATAACTCAACTAAACATGTAACAACTAATGAATAAAATACACCTTTATTGTTCTTAGCTCTAAGAAGATAGTCCACCTTAATGTCCAAATCTTATTTCCAATCATTATAATTGAGACCACTAAGTCTATTCTATAGTATACATCCAGGGGATTGACCAACATTTTAAATCCTAAGAATCACAAAAAATATTTGGTCAAGACCAACTCCTTAAAAATCCCCATGAATTTTGTATGCCACGTTAGTGTGGACGTATACAAATTCAAAGAGGAGATTTTATCCATTAATTTTATTATCTCGTCAACTTTACTTTATGATGAATAAAATTAATAGTTGATCTTGTCTTTCGTCAAATATTTGGTCAAAACTTTGAATTTAAAATAACATTGATTTCTCAAACAATATTATTTAAATTCACCAACACCTCAAACACCGGGAATTATGCATGCCACGTTAGTGTGGACGTATACAAATTCAACATTCGTAAGAGGAGGGTCTTACCCATTAATTATCTTGTCAACCTTAAATTACCTCAAACACTATGAATTTTGTATGCCACGTTAGTGTGGACGTATACAAATTTAATTGTTTGTAAGAGGAGGTATTACCCATTTTATATTGTCAACCTAACTTTATGACAAATAAAATTACCTCAAACACCGTGAATTTTGTATGCCACGTTAGTGTGGACATATACAAATTCAAACATTTGTAAGAGGGGGGTTTTACCTAACTTTATGAAAAATTAATAGTCAGTATTCCTTTGGTCCCACAAAAAAATAGCAGTGACTCTGTTGGGGAGGATACTATTGAATATGTCTAAGTGCATACCAATTGTTGGTTGGTCCTAGGAGAATCGTACCGGTTCCACAGTACAAAAATTTTGTACAAGTGTCGAACCTTTTCCTAAACAACCTATTGTATTCTTTAGAAGTTAAATTAGGAATCGCAAATGGAACTTAACATTATTGATTCCAAATTTAACTTATCTGTTCTTAATGGTTTAGACATGGATCGCAAGCGGAACTTAACACTATTGATCCAAATCAACCTATGCTATAAATTTAATTAAATATTAATTTCCAAAATTGGCTTCCAGGACTGCATGGTGAGGCACATGACCTTCTTGGGTATGGGAGCATCCACCACCGGCTAGACAAAACCTTTTAAGGAAAGCTAATATTTAATTTCCTTATGTAACTCTAGGTTTAACCAAAAAGAACAATCGAATCACAAATTCGAAAAATAAAACAAAAGAAACACAAATTCGAAACAAATCTGAAAACTCTAGAATCATATGCCTCTTGTGTTTGGTATTTCCAAAAATAACTATACAAAGAAAACTAGTATGATGCGGAAAACAATTACTAGTTATACCTTTCTTTGTAAGCAAAAATAACCTCTTGATCTTCTACTGTATTCCTCTTCTAATCTCAGACATTGTGTGGGCAACGATCTTCTGAGATGAGAACCACCCAAGCCCTTCTTCTCCAAGCAAGTTTCGGCCACCACAAAAACTCCAAGAGATGTGAGGTTCGGTCACCACCACCAAGCTTCAAGGGATGCTAGAAACAAAGTCTCCTTTCTCTCCTTCTTCTACTAGCTAGAACCGACCACCATGGACTTCTCTTGTGTTGATGCTGCCGGCCACAAAGGAGGAAGAGAAGAGAAGGAGAAGAGGCTCTAGGGCCGGCCACACCAAGGAAGAAAAAGAGAGGAAGAAACGGAATAGAGTCGTTAGCCTTGAAGACACCTCTACCCTCTCTTTTATAATCCTTGGCCATGGCAAATAAGGAAATTTAAATAAAAACTTCCTTAATTCCTTTGCCATGAAAAAGAAAATTTTAATTAATTAAAATTAAAATCCTCTTTTTAAACTATATGGTCGGCCACTCCAAAAGCTTCCAAAACAAGGAGAGTATTAATTAACACAAGAATTAAAACTTCCTAATTTATTTCCAGAAATTTATAAAAAATTTCTCCAATAAATTTTCCCTTCATGGTGGGTTGTAAAAAAGAAATTTTATAAATTAAAATCTTTCTTTTAAACATGTGGATGATTTCCAAAAGGAAAGTTATCTCTAAAAATTAAAATCTTTTTTCAATCTACAAATAAGGAAAGATATCAAATCTTTTCTTAATCTTTTGTAGAAACTTATAAAAGAAATATTTAATTTTTAAACTCTCTTTTAAATCATGAACATGGTTACAAAAAAGGAAAGTTTTCTTAAAATTAAAATCCACCTTTCAATCTACAAATAAGGAAAGATTTCAAATCTTTTCTTAATCTTTTGTAGAAAACTACAAAAGGAAAGATTTAAATTTTAAACTCTCTTTTAAAACCATGTTATCCACATAAGAAAAAATTTAAATAAAATCCCTTTTTATATTATATGTTGCCGGCCACACCTAGCTTGGACTCCAAGCTAGGACCGACCACTAATCTTGACTCAATCCTTGGGTCTTGGCCAACCCTAGCTTGGGTTCCAAGCTAGCTTGGTCAGCCACCAAAGAGTGGGTAAGAAGGTGGGTATATGTGGGTATAATTCTCTACATACAAGAGGCTACGACAGAGACTGAGAGGAGAAATTGGTTTTGGTCTCCTGATGAAAATAAGCTTCCCGTGTTCACCCCGAACACACAACTTAATTTCATCAATAATAATTCATACCACTAAAGAATTATTATTAAACTACCGCACCAATCCCAAATTACATTTTGGGCTCCTTCTTATTATGAGTGTGTTAGTCTCCCTGTGTTTAAGATGTCGAATGCCCACTAATTAAATGAGTTACTGACAACTCACTTAATTAATATCTTAGTCCAAGAGTAGTACCACTCAACCTCATTGTTATGTCACACTAAATCCACCTGCAGGGTTTAACATGACAATCCTTATGAGCTCCTCTTGGTGTCATTCTCAACCTAAATTACTAGGACACAATTTCCTTCTATAATCAACACACTATAAGTAATATCATTTCCTAACTTATCAAGCTTATTGATTTATCGAGATAAACTCACCCATTGATAACTCAAAGAAATAAATACTAAATATATGTGTTTGTTATTATATTAGGATTAAGAGCACACACTTCCATAATAACTATGGTCTAGTTCTTTTATCAAGCCAGTATAAAAAGAACTTACCTAAAATGGTCCTACTCAATACATTTAGAGTGTACTAGTGTAATTTATTAGTCAAGATAAACTAATCCCTAATCACACTACGACTTTACCGATGATTTGTTCCTTTCCATCTTAGTCGTGAGCAATTGTTTATAATTTATAAAGGACTGATAACATGATCTTCTGTGCGTGACACCACACACCATGTTATCTACGATATAAATTAATTGAACAACTACACTTAACATAAATGTAGATATTTTTGACCAATGTGATTCTTTATTTCAAAATAAATGTTTACAAAAGCTAGGCTTTTAGTATACATTCCAACAGTTATTGCACTTTGATTAGTTTTGTTATGCATGATAGTTTGTTTGTTATTTCACTTGGTTAGTTTCATTTATGTATGAATGTTGATCTTGTGTCATAGGGTGACAATGTGGTACAAGTTTAACTTTTATGCATAATTAGGTTTTTTTAATTGATGTTTAGGTTTGTTTAGTTCATTTGCATAATTTAGTTTATGTCTTGCACTTCTATTTGTTATGTTTTCATGTTATGCCCATTGATAGATATTCTTGTATCATAGTATGATAATGCGATGTAGGAAAATCTTCAATGGTTAGTTAGGATAGTTGGTTAATTTCTTTACGCATGTTTCTTTTATAGAAGGGATCCTTATGGCGTAGAGTGACAATGCACTGTGAGTTCATTTTTGTTGGTTAATTAGAGTTTCTTTTATTGCATTAGGTTTAGAGAACAAAACCCCAAAACAAAACCCTCATTTTTCGATTCGTCTAAAAACAAACGTCCTATCATCAGTTCCCTAGAGAGACAACCCGATCCTCTACTATACTACTTAGTGTAGGTTAAGGGGGTTCAGTTGAATAAAAAAATGAATTAATTTGATGTGAGCGAGCGACAGTCGCTAAACACTATACATCAATGAGCTTGTCCCACAGTTCTTTTGCATTTTAGTGTGGGCCCACTCGGTTCAACTCTTCCTTCGTTAGCCCGCATTGCAATGTGTTGAGGGCTTTGAAGTTCGTCTAGGCTTTCTTCTTCATGTTCGGATTCCACTGTTCTGGGTCCAATGGATTTCTGGAGTTATCTCTATGGGCCTTGTAGCCTCCGGTGACGCTGAACCACTGGTCGAAATCGGTCTACAGATAGACCTCCATTCGCTTCTTCCAGTAGGGTAAGTCATCACCGTTGAACAGAGGAGGATAAACTATACTAAAACCTTTGATTTGAGACATTGATCTTACAAACAAGGAAACAAGAAAAAAAACCCAAGACTTGGTCTTGGATTAGCAGTGCGGGAGAGAAAAAGGAAATTTAAAACTAAATTTTTGTTGCACCAATTTAGTTTAATTTATTACGAAAAAATTCCAAAAAGGTAACTATGCCAATTTGGATTGTATTGAAAAACTTAAAGCCAAAAAAAAATGAAAAAGAACTTCACCCATTCTGTCTGATTGGTAGTTGCACCAAATCAGAGTGATATCTATTCTCATACCACTTGTTGGATCGTGAAAATGCTAGAGGGGGTGAATAGTATTTGAAAATTTCGTAATTAAATCGGGTCAAGTACGGGCCCCCGAACCACCATTTTCCAGCAACTCAATTTCCTACAAGAAAATGTTAGTCTGAGGCAAATGCAAATTATACTACCCTGCAAAACAAAGTGTTAGCACAATTATAGAGAAATAATTAGATTCTGTCTCACCGAGATCGGAATCTTGTCACTGTTAGAGTGTATACTAAAAGCCTAGCTTTTTGTAAACATTTATTTTGAAATAAAAAATCACATTGGTCAAATGTCTACATTTATATGCTAAGTGTAGTTGTTCAATTAATTTATATTGTAGATAACATGGTGTGTGGTGCCACACACAGAAGATCATGTTATCAATTCCTTATAAATTATAAACAGTAGCTCACGACTAAGATGGAAAGGAACAAACCATTGGAATAGTCATAGTGTAATTTGGTATTAGTTTATCTTAACTATAAAATTACACTAGTACACTCTGAGTGTATTGAGCAGACTATTTAAGGTAAGTTCTTTTTATACCGACTACATAAAAGAACAAGACCTTTGTTATTATGGAAGTGTGTGCTCTTAATCATGATATAATAACAAGCACATATACTCAATTTCATTTCTTTAATTTATCAAAGGGTGCGATTTAGTTCGATAAATCAATAGGCCCGATAAGTTGGGAAATAGTATCATTTATATGGTGTGTTGTAGATTATAGAATGAAACTGTGGCCTAGTAATCTAGGTTGATGATGTCCTCAAGAGGAGCTCATAAGGATTGTCATGTAAACCCTACAGGTGGACTTAGTCCGACATGACGATGAAGTTGAGTGGTACTACTCTTGGAGCTAGATATTAATTAAGTGAGTTGTCAGTAACTCATTTAATTAGTGGACATTCTATATCTTAAACACAGGGAGATTAACACACTCATGATAAGAAGAAGCCCATATAGTAATATGAGATTTGTGCGGTAGTTCAATGATAACTCTTTAGTGGTATGAGTTATTATGATGAACTCGAGTTGGATGTTCGGAGTGAACACGGGAAGCTCAAGTTCATCGGGAGACCAAAACCAATTCCTCCTCTCGGTCCCTGTCGTAGACTCTTAATTATAAAGTGTTATACCCATCCATACCCACCTTCTTACCCACCTTAAGGTGGTCGGCCAAGCCTAGCTTGGAGCCCAAGCTAGGGCTGGACAAACCAAGGTTAGATGGGTCAAGTAGGTGGCCGACCCTAGCTTGAACCCAAGCTTAGGTGGCCGGCCACAATTAAAATAAAAGGAGTTTATTTTAAAATCTTTCCTTATGTGGAAGCCATGGTTTTAAAAGAGAGTTTAAAATTTAAATCTTTCCTTTTATAGCTTTCTACAAAAGATTAAGAGAAAGGTTTGATATCTTTCCTTATTTGTAGCTAAAAGGAAGATTTTAATTTTTGATAAAACTTTCCTTTTTTGTAACCATCCTCATGATTTTAAAAGAGAGTTTTAAAATTAAATCTTTCTTTTTATAGTTTCTACAAAGGATTAAGTGAAAGGTTTGATATCTTTCCTTATTAGTAGATTGAAAGGAAGATTTTAATTTTGGAGAAAACTTTCCTTATGGTAATCATCCACATGTTTTAATAGAGAGATTTTAATTTATAAAATTTTCCTTTTATAACCAACCATGAAGGGAATTTTTAAAGAGAAATTTTTATTTTAAAAATTTTCGGAAAAAAATTAGGAAGTTTTAATTTTGTGTTTAAAACTTTCCTTGTTTGGAGGATTTGATGTGGCCGACCAATGGAAATAAGAAAAGGAAATTTTAATTAAATTTTCCTTTCATTGGCAAAGAAATTAAGGAAGTTTTAATTAAAACTTTCCTTATTTGCCAAAACCAAGGAATATAAAAGAGAGGGTAGAGGTACCTCACCTCATAACATATCTTCTATTATTCCTCTCTTCCTTGGTGGTGGTCGGCCCTCTCTTCTTCTTCTTCCCCTATTCTTCTTCTTAAGTGGTCGGCGGCATCATCTTCTTGGAGAGATCTTGGTGGCTGGATTTTGCTTGGAGAAGAAGAAGAGATAGGAGGCATTGTTTCCTAGCATCCCTTGGAGCTTGGTTGGTGGAAAAAGTTCTTCATCTCTAGAAGACTCTTGGTGGCCGAAACTTGCAAAAAGAAGAAGGAAGCTTGGGTGGATTCTTGTCTTGGTAGATCGTCGCCCACACGACGTCCGAGATAAGAAGAGGAATACGACAGAAGATCGTGAGGTCTATAAGCTATAAAAGGTATAACTAGTTATTAGTTTCCGCATCATAACTAGTTTATCCTTTTATTTAGATCTTGAAATATCAAACACAAGAGGCTAATGAATTTAGGTTATCAAATTTATGTTTTCAATTTTATGTTTCTTTTGTTTTTCGAACTTGTAATTCGATTGTTTTTTTTTGGTTAAACCTAGGGTTACTATAAGGAAATTAAATATTGAATTTTGTTGAAAGGCTTTGTCTAAGAAGTGGTGAATGCTCCCATAACCAAGAAGGTCTAGTGTCTCGCTATGTTTAACCTGGAAGTCGATCTCTGAAATAAATATATAATCAAATTTGTAACATAGGTGGATTTGGATTAATAATGTTAAGGATCATTTGCAATCCAAGTCAAAACTTTTAAGAATAGATAAATTAAATTTAGAATCAATAATGTTAAGTTCTGTTTGTGATTCCAAATTTAATTTCTAAAGAACACAAAAGGTTGTTAGGAATGGTTCAGGACTTGTACAAAATTTTTGTACAAGGGAACCAGTACGATATTCCGAGTAGCAACCAACAATTGGTATTAAAGTTAGGGTTTGCCTCTGTGTGTTTGGTTTTCAGTTTAATTATGCACATGTCATACATAATTTTGGCAGGATAATAGTAGAATATGTTAACTCTGTGGTTGCAGGCTCCAACTATTATGACTTATAGAGATTGTGTGTGATTGGACCCTTGGACATGGCAAGAGCATTTTATTTGTGTGCATGATTGTATGTATTAAAAACAGCAAGAGCTGTATTAGTTTTAGGATTTTACATTTTTGTTTCAATCTAGATTACATGTGCATTCCTTTGTGAAATATAGGATCGATATATGTAAAATTCTATTTTTGTCGTGGATCGTATACTTGCGAGGTGTGGTACTATTTGTGGACTAGAGGCGCAGTGAAAAAAGAAGCAAGATTGATGCGGCGACTAGACTTGATTGCGGTGGCTAAAGATGGCAGTAGCTAGGGTTGACAGCACACGGAGGACAGTGATGGAAAATGCCATAATAGTTGGAAAATTATTTTTCCATATTTATTACTTTATTTGCTGTGATGTGTGTGTGCATGTTAAAATTCCTCACCTTAAATAACTAAGTGGGAAAGGGATTAGTAAATAAATTCTACGGTCTTCATTACTGGTTTGTAAGTGATGCAATAAACTTGCGTGTTGGCTTTGAGTGCCTCCCTCCACGACGGATGAGTTTGTTTACAGATCACTAGATCAAACTTCCTTTATGGATGATTATAGGAAATTATTTAGGAGTGTGTGATCTTCTCCAACTGAAGGGGTACAATCCTATTTAATGAACTAAGTATCAAGTAATGATATACACTTATGTACATTTAATAGTATCTTCTCCAATTGAGTCACTGCTATTATTTGTGTGACCAAAGGAATACCAACTATTAATTTTATTTGTCATAAAGTTAGGATGACAAGATAATAAAATTAATGGGTAAGACCCTCCTCTTACAAATGTTTGATTTTGTATACGTCCACATTAACGTGGCATGCAAAATTCACGGTGTTTTTAGGTGTTGGTAAATTTAAATAATATTGTTTGAGGAATCAATATTATTCTAAATTTAGAGTCTTGACCAAAAAGTTTTTTTTGTGATTCTTAGGATGATTTTCAACCCACTGGCTATTATACTGAATGAGAACAAACTTACTGGTCCCAACTACATAGATTGGAAAAGAAAACTGGACATTGTCCTAACTGCCGAAGGCTATAAGTTTGTACTGTTAGAGGTCTGCCCTAATGTGCCTAACAATGATTCTAGTGAAGAGGAGATTGAGCATCATAGGAAATGGGTCAAGGCAGATGAGATGGCGCGGTGTTACATTTTGACTTCAATGTCAAATGTACTGCAACATCAGCATCAGGACTTGCCAACTGCCTATGACATGATGAACAATCTCAAGGAACTCTTCGGACACCAGAATCGGGCTGCTAGGAAAGAGGTAATGAGAAAACTAATGACAGCCACCATTTTAGAGGGGGCACCCGTAAGGGATCATATCCTAAAGATGATGGCTTATTTGAATGAAATACAAATCATTGGAGCTGAAATCGATGGGGAAATCCAGATTGATATTATTCTCCAAATGCTACCCAGAAGTTTTGAGCAATTCCGCCTGAACTATAACATGAACAAAAGAGCTTATACATTGGTGGAACTTCTGATAGAACTTCAGGCAGTAGAAGATATATTTTGTCATAGTTCTTAGATTCACTTTGCTGAAAATATTTCTACTTCTAAGTTGAAAGACAAGAAGAAGAAGAAGAAACAGGCTGGCTCAGCAAAGAAGGTGAAAAGATCTCTAGGTACTGGACCTAAAGTTGGAGTGAAGAAGCTAAAAGGCAAGTACTTCATTTGCAAGCAGTCGGGACATTGGAAGGCGGACTATCCTCATAGGAAGAGAACAATATAGGTATAACTTATTCTCTAGTAGTTGGAACATGTTTAGTGGTGTTATCTATCAGTACTTGGTGTGTAGATATGATAACCACTGATCATGTCTGCAAATCATTGGAGGGGTTCCAGGAAACCCGACAACTACATGAAGGAGAAATCACTGTTTACATGCGCAATGCTACAGAAGTAGCAGCTGTTGCAGTGGGAGATGTTTATAGGAATAAAATATTGGTTTTAAGAAATTGTCTTTACGTTCCAAGTTTTAGAAAGAACTTGATTTCAGTTTCTAAACAATACAAGGATGGATATTCTGTCTATTTATAATAGCAAAGGTGTTATCAAGAAAAATAGGGAAGTTATCTGTTATGGTACATTCGTTGACAATTTGTATACTCTAAATCCAATAACTCCCACGATGCAACAAATGAAAATTAATAGCACATCTTCTAATTCTAATATGAGAAAGGAACCTTCAGAAATGAATCAAACATATCTTTGGCATCTAAGACTTGGTCATATTAACTTAAGTAGGATTTAAAGGCTAATAGCCGATGGACTCTTGGGTTCATTAGTGTTGGAAAATTTTCCAACTTGCAAATCTTGCTTAGAAGGTAAAATGACCAAGAGACCTTTTAAGGCCAAGGGGTATAGAGCCAAAGATGTGTTGGAACTGGTTCATTCTAATTTGTGTGGTCCTATAACTATCCAGACAAGAGGTAGTTTCGAATATTTTATCTCTTTTATAGATGACTATTCGAGATATGGGTACATTTACTTGATGCGTCGTAAATCTGAATGCTTTGATAAGTTCAAAGAGTACAAGGCTGATGTGGAGAAACGTCATGGTAAAAGTATCAACACACTATGGTCTGATCGTGGTGGCGAATACCTCTTTGGAGAGTTTAGGAATTACTTATCAGAGGTTGGGATTCAATCCTAATTATCTACACCTGGTACACCCCAACAGAATGGTGTGATAGAAAGAAGGAATAGAACTCTTATGGAAATGGTCAGATCAATGATGAGTTATTCAGAATTACCAGATTCATTTTGGGGATATGCTCTGGAAACAGCAGTGTACATTCTGAATATGGTACCTTCTAAATCAGTACCCTCTACTCTCATGGAATTGTGGAATAGGCGTAAGCCTAGTCTGAGTCATATTCGGATATGGGGTAGTCCAACACATGTGCTAAAGGGAGATACTAACAAGTTGGAATCACGTACAGAAGTTTGCCTGTTTGTCGGATATCCTAAGGGAACGAAATGTGGTTTGTTTTATAATCCTAAAAATCAGAAGATCATTGTTAGCACCAATGTTTGATTTTTAGAGGAAGATTATGTAATAAATCATAAGCTCATGAGTGAAATTGTTCTAGAAGAAATGCGAGAAGACACGCCTACTTTAGTACCAACAGTGTAAGATGAAATATCACAAGAAATTGCAACACGTATCACAAATGATACACAACAATAGACAGTGTCTCGTTGTAGTAGAAGGGTTGTTAGACAACCTGAAAGATTCATACTTTTGGGAGAGTCGTCAGACTTGGTCCCAGGTAAACATGAACCTGATCCCCGAACATATGACGAAGCACTCCAAGATATAGATGCAACATCTTGGCAAAGAGAAATGAATTCAGAAATAGAATCTATGTATTCTAATAAGGTCTGGGAGCTTGTAGAACCACCAAATAGTGTAAAAGTCATTGGCTGTAAGTGGATCTACAAAATGAAAAGAGCAATAGATGGGAAGGTGGAAACCTTCAAAGCAAGGCTTGTTGCGAAAGGATACACTCAAAAAGAGGGAATCGATTATGAGGAAACTTTTGTTGGTTAGTCCTAGGAAAACGTCCCGGTTTCACTGTACAAAAATTTTTGTACAAGGGTCGAACCTTTTATTTAGAAAATTTAAATTTTAAAACTTATCTTCCTTTTTTTCTTAAACCATGAGGATGGTTAAAAAAGGAAACTTTTAAAACTTTTAAAACTTTCTATTAAAACATGTGGCCTAATTCAAATAAGGAAAGTTTTAAAAATTAAAATCTTTCTTTTAAAACTTATAGTTTTCTACAAAGAGAAGATTTTAAAAATTTAAAAACAACCCTCCTTGTTTGAATATTATGGTCGGCCCCTACATGCTTGGACACCAAGCAATAGGGCCGGCCCCTATAGATGAGGATGTGGCCGACCCTTGCTTGGTCACCAAGCATTGGACTGGCCCCCTTCTTGGACACCAAGATGGGCAAATATTTGGATGGACTTGAGGTTATAATGAGGCTACAACAGGGACCTAGAGGAGAAATTGGTTTTGGCCTTCCGATGAGCTTGAGTATCCCGTGCTCGCCCTGAACACACAACTCAAGTTCATCGATAATAACTCATTCCACTAGAGAGTTATTATCGCACTACCGCACCAATCCCAAATTACATTATGGACTCCTTCTTATCATGAGTGTGTTAGTCTCCCTGTGTTTAAGATAACAAATGCCCACTAATTAAGTAAGTTACTGACAACTCACTTAATTAATATATAGCTCCAAGAGTAGTACCACTCAACTTCATTGTCATGTCGGGCTAAGTCCACCTGTAGGGTTTAACATGGAAATCCTTATGAGCTCCTCTTGGGGACATTTTCAACCTAGATAACTTGGACACAGATTCCTTCTATAATCAACAACGCACACTATAAGTAATATCATTTCCCAACTTATCGGGCATATTGATTTATCGAGCTAAACCTCACCCTTTGATAAGTCAAAGAAATAAATATTAAATATATGTATTTGTTATTATATTAGGATTAAGAGCACACACTTCCATAATAACTAAGGTTTAGTTCTTTTATTAAGTCAGTACAAAAAGAACTTACCTAAATGGTCCTACTCAATACACTTAGAGTGTACCAGTGTAATTTATTAATCAAGATAAACTAATACTTAATTACACTACGACTATTCCGATAGTTTGTTCCTTTCCATCTTAGTCGTGAGCAACTGTTTATAATTTATAAAGAACCGTCAACATGATCTTCTGTGTGTGATACCACACATCATGTTGTCTACTATATAAATTAATTGAACAATTACATTTAACAAATAAATGTAGATATTGGCCAATGTGATTATTTTATTTCAAAAATAAATGTTTACAAAAGCTAGGCTTTTAGTATACACTCCAACAATCTCCCACTTATACTAAAAGACTAAGCTATCATATTTGTTGCCATACATCTGATTCTCATCCCCTCCACATGTCAATCAAAAGCTTTCACCGAAAGGGCCTTAGTGAAAGGATCTGCCAGGTTATCTGCTGATGCAATCTTGGCGACGACAACTTCTCCTCGCTTGACGATGCCTCGTATCAGGTGGTACTTGCGCTCTATATGTTTACTTGCCTTATGGGCTCGTGGTTCCTTCGAGTTTGCAACTACACCGCTATTATCACAATAAATTGTGATGATCTTGGGCAAAACAGGAATCACATCTAAGTCCATTAGAAAGTTCCTGAGTCACACAACTTCTTTGGTTGCCTTAGAGGCTGCCACATACTCAGCTTCCATGGTTGAGTCCGAGACGCATTTCTGTTTAACACTCCTCCATGCAATGGCTCCACCTCCTAGAGTAAACACATAGTCTGACATAGACTTACTATTGTCCCTATCTGATTGGAAGTCCGAATCCGTGTAACCCACAGGGAGCAAATCGTCTGCTTGGTAGACTAGCATATAATCTCTAGTCCTTCTCAAGTACTTAAATATATGCTTCATAGCAGTCCAATGTCCTTGTCCAAGGTTACTCTGATATCTGCTAACCATGCCCATGACAAAACAGATATCAGGTCTCGTACACAGTATTGCATACATAAGGCTTCCTACAGCCGAAGCATAAGGAACTGCCTTCAAGTCCTGTAATGCCCAAAAATTCTCAAGACTATTTTAGGAATATTCTATGATTTTTCTGGAATTATTAGATATTTTTCTGGAATTTTTGGAGTATCGGAAGTAGCAAAAATAAATAGAAAAGTAAAATGGTTTAAGCGGGAATCGAACCCGGGACCTCTCGGGTCCGCTAAACCTTTAGTTAGCCTTAGTAACCGGTGAACCCAGCAGGGCCGTGCTGAAAGAGAAGGGAAACATTTATATTTATATTTGAGTTGGGCCTAGTTACCTACTTAATATAAATTAAAAACTTAAGTTGGTTTGGGTTATTTTGAGTTTGGTTCGGCAACCTCTTCCCCTCCAAACCCTTACGCCGAACACCTCTCCCTCTCCTCCCTCTCTCAGAGCCAACCACAAGGAGAACTAGGGTTCCATCCCTAGGGTCCCAAGGTCACTTTTCGGCGACGATTTCAGCACAAGGACGTTTCCCTCCGCGAGTAGAGCACGTGGACGCGAGCGAATCGTCGAGAAGTCGTCTCCACCGGAATTTCTAGCGATTAGATTTGTAAGAAATCTAGCACACAAGGTAAGAAACCCCTCACCTGCAGTATAAGTAGCTCCGTTTGGTTTTATACGCACTAGTTTAGCTATATGCTGTTTTTATCGACGCATAGGGTGAATTTGACCCTCCTCGCAGATTTAGGGATTTAGTGAGTACTTCTAGATGGGCCGGACGCGTATTCCCTCTTCAGTGGGGGTTCCTAGATGTTGTCGGGTGCCTAGAAGTGGTCCCCCTAATAGAGGGGAGAGTTGGGGCACACTAAGTGTTCGATAAAATAGCTAGTTAAGTTAAAATGCAAATTAGGCATTTTAAATAGCTCAGTTAAATGCATTAGGAGCATTAAAATCAGTAAATCAGTTTATTTTAGTTTATATAGGACTACGGTCCAATGGGTGGGCTCCCACAGTCGCCTCTAGGTTCAGACAACCTAACTCTAGGTTCAGATAACTTAGAAACAGCAAGTTAAAACAGTTAGCTATATTCAGTATTTTATTTTCAGTGGTACTGTACTGGATCAGATATCCATTGGGTTGGACTCCCACAGTCGTCCCTAGGTTTAGATAACCTAGTTAACCCTACTAAATTCGGGACTTGCAAACCCGGGTCTAGTTAGGGATGCGCGCACAGCAAGTACAGTTGCCGGGCCCAAACAGCATGATTATGTATTTTCACTTATTATGAATTAGTTTTCAAAGCTCAAATTAGTTAAGTTAGTTGAGTTGGAATTCAGTATCAGTTTAGCTACAGTTTAGCCTATTATATGTTCAGTTCAGTGATCTTTATTGATTCATATGATTAGTTGCAATGCCATGTTCAGTATGCATGTTCAGTTATTTCAGTTTATGCTTGCAACCATAGTATGTCATGCCAGTACATGTTTTCAAATAGCATTCTTTAAAAGCATGTTTGCATCGTTGCATGTTTTAGTGAGGTAGTTGGTTTCTTACTAAGCTTTAAGCTTACAGATACTTTTTCCTTATACTGCAGATAAAGGTAAAGGGAAAATGGATTAGCGGAGGCTGGAGGATAATGCGATGAAGATGTGTGTGGATGGAACTTGGAATAGAGATCTTAGGGAATTTCAGCAAGCTTGTTTAAGCACTAGAACCTTTTAGCATTTTGTTATTTTGCACCTTAGCATGTTAAATGTTATGAACTAGTTAATCAAGCATCCTATCATGTTTAGAATACTATTTTTGTTATGTTAGAATGTTTGGCATTTAGTTTAGAAATGTTATAAGTAGTTTGGCACGAGCAAGTGCTGAAATCAGACAATTGGTCGAAATCAGAAACTCGAATCGATCAGCTGATCGATTCGAGGGTTTCCAATCGATCAGTTGATCGATTGGGCCAGTTGTTCCGCGAACAGTAGGCTTCTGGATCGATCAGCCGATCGATCCAGCAATTTCTGTCGCGAACAGAAGGCTCTGGAATCGATCACTAGATTGATTGGCCAATTTGGATCGATCAGTCGATCGATCCAGAATATCGTCCCGAGCACAGTAGCGTGCTGGATCGATCACTGGATCGATCCAACCTATGTCTCGCATACAGTAGCCGGCTGGATCGATCCGACTATTCCAATCGATCTCTGCATCGATTGGGAGGTCTGGTGTCAGTGGGGGAGTGTCTAAGTTCAGTTCCTTGGCCATGGGGAAGGTAAAACATGTTATGAGTAGTTAGGTTACCTCCCTTAGCATGTATAGAACCAAGAAATGTCAGTAGTTTAGTAAAATTTTAATTAGTCCAGCTTCCGCATATGTCTTTAGTAATGGTCAGGGAATAGTTTAGCACAGCCTAATGTGACGATCGGCCTTACAGCTTAGTAGTAGAAGGCGGGTCGTTACAGAGTGGTATCAGAGCAGTGTTCCATACTTCCTACACACACATCAGCATTGAACCTGCAGCTTCCAAGTAAGAATACCTCTACTTTATTTATGTATCTTGCTTTCTTGTTATAGCTCATGTTTATAGATATCTGATGCATGTTAGTATGTGATAGTATATAACATGATAGCAATAGTTATACAATTATAATTGTATTAGTTATGCATGTCCTATCCTCCATGTCCTTAGAAATGGCACGAGGACGCCCAGCTAGAAGGACACCAGCTACTGAGCCCCAGCATGAGGCAGGCAGTTCAGTGCCTCCCCCAGACCTTACAGCGTTAGTGGCTCAGTTACAGCAGCAGCTAGCTGAACAGCAACAGGAGATAGCCACCCTCAGGGCTAATCAGCAGAATACACCCACAGTCACCCTGGAACCAAATCTGACGAATCCAGTGGTCTTAGAGGTTCCACCAGTCCAGCCTACGGCACCGGTAGGCCCAGCAGTAGTAGAGGCAAAGAGAGAAGCCTATTTGATCCAGTGGCAGAGAGTCAAGCCCGAGAACTTCTCAGGCACCAGTGAACCATGGGATGCTCAGGCATGGTTCAAAACACTGGAGAGCACGATGGAGCTTCTGGACTGGCCAGAACACGAGAAGGTGAAATGTGCCTCCTTCTGCCTGACAAGAGACGCACGCATGTGGTGGGAAAGAATCAGAACGAAGCGCCCAGTGAACCAGATGTCATGGGCTGACTTCGAGAAAGAATTCTTCGAGGAGTTCTTTCACATACGGGTTACGAACCGCCACTACGACGAGTTCACTAAGTTTCGTCAGGGCAACCTTTCAGTTGAGGAAGCCGTGAAGAAATTCAACAGGTTGGCTCGTCTATGCCCAGAGCTAGTGAGCACCGAGAAGGAACGAATCCGGTTGATGCTCAAGATGCTGAGGCCAGAGATAGCAGTGAACGTGGCTGGTGGCATACATAAGCCATAAACCACAGAGGAGTTAGTGAGCAGTGCCTTGACCACAGAGCATTACCAGAACAGCATAAACCAGCAGAAGCAAGTCTCCTCAGAGTCCAAAGGCCAAGGAAACCCTCACACTCAAAAACAGCAAGGCCACAGCTCTAACTGGAAAGGGAACTCCAGCGGCAAGCGCAAGTCAGGGAGTGAACCAAAAGGAGGACCATCTAGCAAGCGACCCAGCTATCCAAAGTGTGCTACTTATGGGAAATTCCACCCAGGGGTTTGTCGCAAGGGCACACGAGGATGCTTTGAATGTGGACAAGAAGGGCACATGGCCAAGCAGTGCCCGAACAAGACCGGTCTTCCTCAGCCACAGCAGATTTAGTATGCAGGCCAGCCAGCTCTGTTATATCAGATGCAGGCCGCTCTAGAAGGTCCACTTATCAGCCAGGGCAGATTAGAAGCCCCTCCAGCTACTCACTCACCAGAGAGGACATAGCCAATGCCTCGACAGTTGTCACAGGTCAGATTAGCATTTTACAGTATAGTGCTACTGTTCTATTTGATACTGGGGCAACCCATTCATATATAACCAGGATGTTTTCTGAAAAATTAGAAAGACCCTCAGAGGTACTCAGTGGTCAGTTTATGACGGCACTACCTTCAGGAGAGATCATGGCATCCACGCACTGGCTCAGAGCAGTGTCGGTCATTATAGCAGACAGAGAGCTCTTTTGTGATCTGATAGTGCTAGAGATGACCGACTATGACGTGATCTTTGGAATGGACTTTCTGATCAGATACGGTGCTACCATAGAGTGCCGTAAACAGAAAGTCATCTTCCAACCTGAAGCGGCAGTGCAGTTTGAATACAGTGGAGAACCAAAGAGAAAGGCCAAGAAGTTTCTCTCAGCTATGAAAGCACAGAAGCTACTGGATTCAGGATGTACAGGATTCCTAGCACACGTAGTCAACGCCAGCTAGGACAAGAACCAACAACTAGCAGAGGTTCGAGTCGTATGTGACTACCCAACAGTCTTCCCTGAAGAGTTACCAAGCTTAGCACCAGACAGGGAGATTGACTTTGAGATAGAGCTCATTCCTGGTACGAATCCTATCTCCAAAGCGCCTTATCGCATGGCTCCAGCAGAACTGAAGGAACTTCAGGAGCAACTACAGGAGCTGCTTGACAAGGGTTTCATACGCCCGAGTCACTCACCGTGGGGAGCGCCTGTATTGTTCGTGAAGAAGAAGGATGGAAGCATGCGACTGTGCATAGACTACAGATCACTGAACCAAGTCACGATCAAGAACAGGTATCCCCTTCCCAGAATTGATGATCTGTTCGATCAGCTAAAGGGAGCAGCAGTGTTCTCTAAGATAGATCTCAGATCAGGTTATCATCAGGTAAAGGTTAAAGAAGGGGATATACCCAAGACAGCATTCAGAACCAGATACGGACACTACGAGTTCGTAGTCATGCCCTTTGGCGTGACCAATGCTCCAGCTACATTCATGGATCTCATGAACAGAGTATTCAGGGAGTATTTAGATAAGTTTGTTATTGTGTTTATCGATGACATTCTTATCTATTCAGGAACTCAGGAAGAACATTCAGAGCACCTGAAACTAGTATTGCAGACCCTTCAGCAAAACCAGCTATACGCCAAGTTCACGAAATGTGAATTTTGGCTAGATCAGGTGTCCTTCTTGGGTTATATCATCTCGAAGGATGGTATTATGGTAGATCCCAGCAAGATAGAAGCAGTAAGTAACTGGAAGAGACCTAAGAACGCCAGCGAAATCAGGAGCTTTCTGGGATTAGCAGGATATTACAGGAAGTTTGTAGAGGACTTCTCCAGGATAGCCTCCCCACTGACAGCTCTCACCAAAAAGAACAGGAAATTTCAGTGGACAGAGGACTGCGGGAACAGCTTCAGCGAGCTAAAAAGGAGATTGACCAGTGCTCCCATTTTGGCTCTACCAGACAACACCAGCAGCTTTGACATCTATAGTGATGCCTCTAAGTTGGGACTAGGAGCAGTACTGATGCAAAACGGCAAGGTGATCACCTATGCCTCCAGACAACTCAAGGATTATGAGAAGAATTACCCTACTCATGACCTTGAGCTTGCAGCAGTAGTGTTCGCTCTCAAAATTTGGAGACATTACTTATATGGAGTTCAGTGCAGAGTGTATACAGATCATCAGAGTCTGAAGTACTTCTTCACTCAGAAGGATCTGAACATGCGACAGCGCAGATGGCTTGAGCTGGTCAAAGACTACGATATAGACATCCTCTACCATCCAGGGAAAGCCAATAAGGTAGCCGACGCACTTAGCAGAAAATCCAGTGCTACCTTATTATCTCTTACAGCCATGTCACCGCCCCTCCAGAAGGAGATCATAGATTTCGGTCTTGAACTCATCATTGGACAGCTCTCTACTATGACCTTAGAGTCTACCTTGCTTGGTGATATTCCGTCAGCTCAGGAGCAGGACCCTGAAATTCAGAAAATCAAGCAAGGGCTAGCAGAATCAGAAAGTAAAGAATTCAGAGTGTCCGATAGCGGGGTGTTGTATTTTGGTGACAGACTCTGTGTTCCAGATCAGGAGGAGCTACGAAGACAGATTTTAGATGAGGCTCACAAGACTCCCTATGCGATGCATCCAGGTTCCACCAAAATGTATCAAGACCTGAAGAACCATTTTTGGTGGCCCGGGATGAAACGAGACATCGTCAGATATGTTAGCATCTGCCTCACCTGTCAGAGGGTCAAGGCAGAACATCAGCGACCAGGAGGAGTTCTGCAGCCTATACAGATTCCAGAATGAAAGTGGGAGGATATCTCTATGGATTTCATAGTGGGACTGCCCAGAACCACGAATGGTTTTGACGCCATCTGGGTAATAGTCGACAGGTTGACTAAATCAGCCCACTTCTTAGCTATCAAGATATCCTACTCCATGGAGAGGCTAGCTCAGTTGTATCTCCAGGAGATCGTCAGACTACATGGAGTCCCACGAACCATCATTTCAGACAGAGATAGCAGATTCACATCACACTTCTGGGAGTGTGTACAGTCAGCGTTGGACACTAAGTTAAAGTTCAGCACAACATTCCATCCTCAGACAGATGGTCAGACGGAGAGAGTAAATCAGGTACTCGAAGATATGCTCCGAGCGTGTGCCTTAGACTTCAAGGGAAGTTGGTGCAAATATCTGAGCTTAGCAGAATTTGCATACAACAACAGCTATCAGGCCACTATCGGCATGGCACCTTACGAGGCTCTCTATGGGCGGAGGTGTAGATCTCCAATCTGCTGGTATGAGAGTGGTGAACAGAAAGCACTAGAACTTCAGACAGATCTAGTAGCAGATACCACAGCAGCTATACAGCAGATCCGCCAGAAAAGCTATGCTGATACACGGCGCAGACCCTTAGAGTTTTCAGTCGGGGATACAGTGTTCCTCAGAGTAGCTCCCATGAAGGGGGTGATGCGTTTTGGGAAGAAGGGCAAACTTAGTCCCAGATATGTGGGACCATACCTTATCAGCAGAAGAGTGGGCAAGGTAGCATATGAGCTAGAGCTACCCCAAGAAATGTCAGCTGTCCATAACGTATTTCATGTCTCCATGCTGAAGAAGCATACCCCAGATGTCACACAGGTGATTGAGCCCCAGTCGGTACAAATCCGCCAAGACCTCAGCTATGATAGTCGGCCTATTCAGATAATAGACCGGGCAGTTAAGAAATTGCGGAACAAGAAAGTACCATTAGTCAAAGTCATTTGTCACAGTCACACAGCAGAAGAGGCAACTTGGGAGACAGAAGCCAGCATGAGATAGAAGTACCCAGAATTATTCTAAGTTCGAGGATGAACTTTTTATAAGGTATGGGGGATTGTAAGGCCCGAAAATTCTCAAGACTATTTTAGGAATATTCTATGATTTTTATGGAATTATTAGATATTTTTCTGGAATTTTTGGAGTATCGGAAGTAGCAAAAATAAATAGAAAAGTAAAATGGTTTAAGCGGGAATCGAACCCGGGACCTCTCGGGTCCGCTAAACCTTTAGTTAGCCTTAGTAACCGGTGAACCCAGCAGGGTCGTGCTGAAAGAGAAGGGAAACATTTATATTTATATTTGAGTTGGGCCTAGTTACCCATTTAATATAAATTAAAAACTTAAGTTGGTTTGGGTTATTTTGAGTTTGGTTCGGCAACCTCTTCCCCTCCAAACCCTCACGCCGAACACCTCTCCCTCTCCTCCCTCTCTCGGCGCCAACCACAAGGAGAACTAGGGTTCCATCCCTAGGGTCCCAAGGTCACTTTTCGGCGACGATTTCAACACAAGGACGTTTCCCTCCGCGAGTAGAGCACGTGGACGCGAGCGAATCGTCGAGAAGTCGTCTCCACCGGAATTTCTAGCGATTAGATTTGTAAGAAATCTAGCACACAAGGTAAGAAACCCCTCACCTACAGTATAAGTAGCTCCGTTTGGTTTTATACGCACTAGTTTAGCTATATGCTATTTTTATCGACGCATAGGGTGAATTTGACCCTCCTCGCAGATTTAGGGATTTAGTGAGTACTTCTAGATGGGCCGGACACATATTCCCTCTTCAGTGGGGGTTCCTAGACGTTGTCGGGTGCCTAGAAGTGGTCCCCCTAATAGAGGGGAGAGTTGGGGCATACTAAGTGTTCGATAAAATAGCTAGTTAAGTTAAAATGTAAATTAGGCATTTTAAATAGCTCAGTTAAATGCATTAGGAGCATTAAAATCAGTAAATCAGTTTATTTTAGTTTATATGGGACTACTGTCCAATGGGTTGGCTCCCACAGTCGCCTCTAGGTTCAGACAACCTAGCTCTAGGTTTAGATAACCTAGAAATAGCAAGTTAAAACAGTTAGCTATATTCAGTATTTTATTTTCAGTGGTACTGTACTGGATCAGATATCCATTGGGTTGGACTCCCACAGTCGTCCCTAGGTTTAGATAACCTAGTTAACCCTACTAAATTCGGGACTTGCAAACCCGGGTCTAGTTAGGGATGCGCGCACAGCAAGTACAGTTGCCGGGCCCAAACAGCATGATTATGTATTTTCACTTATTATGAATTAGTTTTCAAAGCTCAAATTAGTTAAGTTAGTTGAGTTGGAATTCAGTATCAGTTTAGCTACAGTTTAGCCTATTATATGTTCAGTTCAGTGATCTTTATTGATTCATATGATTAGTTGCAATGCCATGTTCAGTATGCATGTTCAGTTATTTCAGTTTATGCTTGCAACCATAGTATGTCATGCCAGTACATGTTTTCAAATAGAATTCTTTAAAAGCATGTTTGCATCGTTACATGTTTTAGTGAGGTAGTTGGTTTCTTACTAAGCTTTAAGCTTACAGATACTTTTTCCTTATACTGCAGATAAAGGTAAAGGGAAAATGGATTAGCGGAGGCTGGAGGACAATGCGATGAAGATGTGTGTGGATGGAACTTGGAATAGAGATCTTAGGGAATTTCAGCAAGCTTGTTTAAGCACTAGAACCTTTTAGCATTTTGTTATTTTGCACCTTAGCATGTTAAATGTTATGAACTAGTTAATCAAGCATCCTATCATGTTTAGAATACTATTTTTGTTATGTTAGAATGTTTGGCATTTAGTTTAGAAATGTTATAAGTAGTTTGGCACGAGCAAGTGCTGAAATCAGACAATTGGTCGAAATCAGAAACTCGAATCGATCAGCTGATCGATTCGAGGGTTTCCAATCGATCAGTTGATCGATTGGGCCAGTTGTTCCATGAACAGTAGGCTTCTGGATCGATCAGCCGATCGATCCAGCAATTTCTGTCGGTAACAGAAGGCTCTGGAATCGATCACTAGATCGATTGGCCAATTTGTATCGATCTGCCGATCGATCCAGAATATCGTCCCGAGCACAGTAGCGTGCTGGATCGATCACTGGATCGATCCAACCTATGTCCCACATACAATAGCCGGCTGGATCGATCACTGGATCAATCCGACTATTCCAATCGATCCGTGGATCGATTGGGAGGTTTGGTGTCAGTGGGGGAGTGTCTAAGTTTAGTTCCTTGGCCATGGGGAAGGTAAAACATGTTATGAGTAGTTAGTTTACCTCCCTTAGCATGTATAGAACCAAGAAATGTCAGTAGTTTAGTAAAATTTTAATTAGTCCAGCTTCCGCATATGTCTTTAGTAATGGTCAGGGAATAGTTTAGCACAGCTTAATGTGACGATCGGCCTTACAGCTTAGTAGTAGAAGGCGGGTCGTTACATGTCCTGTATCTCCTTTGATGTCTTCGGAGACATCCCTTTAGATACGGCTACTCCATGCCTAAAAGGTAAGAAACCTTTCTTGGAGTTTTGCATGCTAAAACGAGTAAGGATTGTATCTATATATAAAGCTTGGGATAGGCACAACATTCTTTTCTTGCGATCCCTTATAACTTTAATCCCAAGAATGTGTGCACATTCTCCTAAGTCCTTCATATCAAATTGTTTGGACAACCATACCCTTACGTCCGATAATACCTTGACATTGTTGCCAATTAACAAAATATCATCTACGTATAGTACAAGAAATACCACCACGTTTCCGTTACACTTCTTGTATACACAAGACTCATCCGGACACTGAATAAATCCATATGATTGGATTACTTCATTAAACCGGATGTTCCAAGATCTTGAAGCGTGCTTCATTCCATAAATTGATTGATTGAGCTTGCTCACTAGATGCTCTTTGCCTTTTTCACTAAATCCCTCTGGTTGCATCATATGGATGTTTTCTTCAAGACTTCCGTTAAGGAATGCTGTCTTGACATCCATTTGCCAAATCTCATAATCCATATGAGTGGCAATGGATAAGAGTATCCGGATAGACTTAAGCATGGATACTGGCTAAAAAGTCTCCTCATAGTCGATTCCCTCTTTCTGAGTATACCCTTTCGCAACAAGCCTTACTTTGAAGGTTTCTACCTTCCCATCTATCCCTCTTTTCCTTTTGTAGATCCACTTGCATCCAATGGATTTTACACCATCAGGTGGTTCTACAAGCTCCCAGACCTTATTAGAATACATAGATTCTATTTCGGAATTCATTGTCGTTTGCCAAGATACTGCATCTATATCTTGGAGTGCTTCGTCATATGTTCGAGGATCAGGTTCATGTTTACCTGGGATCAAGTCCAAAGACTCTCCCTAAAACATGAATCTCTCAGGTTGCCTCACAACCCTCCCACTACGACGAGGCACTGTCTCTGGCTGTGTATCATGTGTGACACGTGTTGCAGTTTCTTGTGGTACTTCATCTTGTACTATTGCTATTAAAGTAGACGTGCCCTCTCTTATTTCGTCTAGAACTATTTCACTCATGGGCTTATGGTTCAATACATAATCTTCTTCTAAAAATCGAGCATTGGTGCTAACAATGATCTTCTTATTTTTAGGATTATAAAATAAACCACCTTTCGTTCCTTTAGGATATCCCACAAACAGACACACTTCTGTACGTGATTCCAACTTGTCAGTATCTCACTTCAGCACATGTGCTGGACTACCCCATATCCGGATATAATTCAGACTAGGATTACGCCCATTCCATAATTCCATGGGAGTAGAAGGAACTGTTTTAGAAGGTACCATATTCAGAATGTACACTGTTGTTTCCAGAGCATATCCCCAAAATGAATTTGGTAATTTTGAATAACTCATCATTGATCTAACCATTTCCATAAGAGTCCTATTCCTTCGTTCTGTCACACCATTATGCTGGGGTGTACCAGGTGCAGACAATTGGGATTGAATCCCGACTTCTGATAAGTAATTCCTAAACTCTCCAAAGAGGTATTCGCCACCACGGTCAGACCGTAGTGTCTTGATACTTTTACCAAGACGTTTCTCCACATCAGCCCTATAATCTTTGAACTTGTCAACACATTCAAACTTGCGGCGCATCAGGTAAATGTATCCGTATCTTGAATAATTGTCTATAAAGGAGACGAAGTATTCATAACCACCTCTTGTCTGGATAGACATAGGACCACAAAAATCAGAATGAACCAGTTCTAACGCATCTTTGGCTCTATACCCCTTAGCCTTAAAAGGTCTCTTGGTCATTTTACCTTCCAAGCAGGATTCACATGTTGGAAAGTTTTCCAACTCTAATGGACCCAAGAGTCCATCGGCTACAAGCCTTTGAATCCAACTTAAGTTAATATGACCAAGCCTTAGATGCCAAAGATACGTTTGGTTCATTTCCGAAGGTTCTTTTCTCTTATTAGAGTTAGAAGATGTGTTATTAATTTTCATATTTTGCTTTGTGGGAGAAATTGGATTTAAAGTATATAAATTGCCAACCAATGCACCAGAACAGATAATCACTTTATTTCTCTTTATAACCACATTGTTACTAAAGGAAATGGAATATCCATCCAAATACAGTTTAGAAACTGAAATTAAAATTCTTTCTAAAACTGGGTACATAAAGATAATTTCTTAAAATCAAATTTCTATTCTTATCAAAAGATAAGTAGACATCTCCCACTGCAACAGCCGCCACCTTAGTAGCATTATCCATGTAGACAATTATCTCTACATCAAATAGTCGTCGGGTTTCCTGGAACCCCCAAAGAATTGCAAACATGATCAGTGACTCCCATATCTACACACCAGGTGTTGGTAGATAACACCGCTAAACATGTTTCAACTACTAGAGCATGAGATATATCTTTATTATTCTGATTCCTACGAGGGCAGTCTGCCTTCCAATGTCCTGACTGCTTGCAGATGAAGCACTTGCCCTTCGGTTTCTTCATTCCAGCCTTTTGTCCCATACCCTGAGGTTTATTCACTTTCTTTGCTGAAAAGACCTGTTTCTTCTTCTTCTTGCCTTTCGACTTAGAAGTAGAACCATTTTTAGCATAGTGAATCTGAGGACTTTGACGAAAAATACCTTCTGCTGCCTATAGTTCTGTCAGAAGTTCCGCCAACGTATACTCTCTTTTGTTCATGTTATAGTTTAGGCAGAACTGCTCAAAACTTCTGGGTAGCGTTTGGAGAATTTTATCTACCTGGGTTTCCCCATCGATTTCTCCTCCAAGAACTTGTATTTCGTTCAGATAGGCCATCATTTTGAGGATAAGATCCCTTACGGGTGTCCCCTCAGACATGGTGGCTGTCATTAGCTTTCTCATTGCCTCTTGCCTAGCAGTCCGACTCTGGTACCCAAAGAGTTCTTTGAGATTGTTCATTATATCATAAGCTGTTGGTAAATCTTGATGCTGATGTTGTAATACATTTGACATTGATGACAAAATGTAACACCGCACCATCTCATTAGCTTTTACCCATTTTTTATGATACTCAATCTCCTCTGGGGTAGAGTCACCGTCAGGTGCATCAGGGCAAGCCTTAGTCAGTACAAACTTATAGCTTTTAGCAGTAAGAACAATGTACAGGTTTCTTTTCCAATCAATATAGTTGGGACCAGTAAGTTTGTTCTCTTTCAGTATAATGGCCAGTGGGTTGAAAGTCATCCTAAGAATCACAAAAACTTTGGTCAAGACTCTAAATTTAGAATAATATTGATTCCTCAAACAATACTATTTTAAATTAACCAACACCTCAAATCACCGTGAATATTATATGCCACGTTAGTATGGACGTATACAAATTCAACATTTGTAAGAGGGTGTGACCCATTAATTTTATTATCTTGTCATCCTAACTTTATGACAAATAAAATTAATAGTTGGTTTCACTTGGGTCACACAATACAATAGCAGTGACTCCGTTGGGGAGGATACTATTGAATGCGTCTAAGTGTATACCATTACTTGATACTAAGTCCATTAAATAGGATTGTGCCCCTTCAGTTGGAGAAGATCACACGCTCCTAAATAATTTCCTATAACCATCCATTAAGGAAATTTGATTTAGTGATCCACAACAAACCCATCCGTTGTGGAGGGAGGCACTCAGAGCCAACACGCAAGCTTGTTGCATCATTTACAAACCAGTAATGGAGACCATGGGATTTATTAAAAATCCCTCTCCCACTTAGTTATTTAAAATGAGGATTTTAACCTATGCTAGCATACATCACATGCACATAAATATCACAGTAAATAAAAGCAATAAATTTGGAATTAATTTTTCAACTATTATGGCATTTTCCTTCACTGTCTTCAGTATGCTCCATCCCTAACTGCTGCCATCTTTAGCCACCGCCATCGGGTCGAGTTGTCGCATCTATCTTGCTTCTTATTCCGCTGCGCCTCTAGTCCTCCAATAGCACCACACCTCGCAAAGATACGATCCGCGACAAATATAAAATTTTACAAATATCGATCCTATATTCCATAAAGGAATGTACATTTATTCTAGATCGAACAAAAAATAAAATTTTAAAAATAATACAGCTCCTGTTGTATTTGATACATACAATCATACACACAAAATAATGCCCTTGACATGTCCAAGGGTCTAATCACACACAATATCTAAATGTCATAATAGTTGGAGCATGCAACCACAAAGTTAGCACATCCTACTATTATCCTGCCTAAATTATGTATGACATGTGCATAATTAATTTGAAAACCAAAACACACAAAGGCAAACCCTAGCTCTGATACCAATTGTTGGTTAGTCCTAGGAAAACGTCCCGGTTCCACTGTACAAAAATTTTTGTACAAGTGTCGAACTTTTCCTTAAATAACCTATTGTACTCTTTAGAAGTTAAATTAGGAATCACAGACGGAACTTAACATCATTGATTCCAAATTTAACTTATCTGTTCTTAATGGTTCAGATTTGAATCGCAAGCGGAACTTAACACTCTTGATTCAAATCCACTTAAGTTATTAATTCCATAAAATATTAATTTCCAAAAATGGCTTCCAGTACTGCATGGCAAGGAACTTGGCCTTCTTGGATATGGGAGCAACCACCACCGCCTAGACAAAGCCTTTTAAGGAAAACTAATATTTAATTTCCTTAAATAACTCTAGGTTAACCAAAAAGAACAATCGAATCACAAATTTGAAAAAGAAGAAAACATAAACTCGAAAAACTAATTCGAAAAACTAGATCTAATGCCTCTTGTGTTTGGAATTCTTACAAAGAAAAATAACTAGCATGATGCCAAAAACAATTGCTAATTATACCTTCTCTTTGTAAACTAACGACCTCGAGATCTTCTATCGTATTCCTCGCCTCGCCTTGGACATCGTGTGGGCGACGAACCTCCAAGATGATCACCACCCAAAAGATTCCTTCCTCTTCCTCTAAAAACCGACCACCACCACCACCAAAGAGAAGAGAGCAAAAGGGAAAAGAGAGGGGAGAGGGAGGGCTGGCCACTTGAGGTTCTCCAAGCAAGAGAATAAGAATTGTGTCTCATGAAGCCTCCTCACCCCTTCTTTTATATTAGTTGCCCAAGGCAAATAAGGGAAGAATTTTTACAAAAATTAAAATCTTCCTCTAGCTTTTCCTTTTCCCTTTTAGTTTTCTTTTTCTTTCCTCTTGATTGAATCAATCACCAAAAATAAATTTGATGATTTTATAATTTTAAACATGGCCGACCACCTTGCTTGGGCACCAAGCAAAGGTGGTCGACCCCCATAAGAGGAAAGGAATTTTAATTTTTTTATAAAATTTTACAAGAAGAAAAACTCTTATAAAATTTTACAAACTCTCTTTCCTAAAGTAGGAATTAAAAAAGAAAAGTTCTAAAAATTAAAACCATGTTTTAAAATTTAAAACTTCTTTTATAAAATTTCCTTTTTTAACATGATGATAGAAAATTTAAATTTTAAAACTTATCTTCCTTTTTTTCTTAAACCATGAGGATGGTTTAAAAAGGAAAGTTTTAAAACTTTTAAAACTCTCTATTAAAACATGTGGCCTAATTCAAATAAGGAAAGTTTTAAAAATTAAAATCTCTCTTTTAAAACTTATAGTTTTCTACAAAGAGAAGATTTTAAAAATTCAAAAACAACCCTCCTTGTTTGAATATTGTGGTCGGCCCCTACATGCTTGGACACCAAGCAATAGGGCCGACCCCTATAGATGAGGATGTGGCCGGCCCTTGCTTGGTCACCAAGCATTGGACCGACCCCCTTCTTGGACACCAAGATGGGCTTATATTTGGATGGACTTGAGGCTATAATGAGGCTACGACAGGGACCTAGAGGAAAAATTGGTTTTGACCTTCCGATGAGCTTGAGTATCCCGTGCTCGCCCCGAACACACATCTCAAGTTCATCGATAATAACTCATTCCACAAGAGAGTTATTATCGCACTACCGCACCAATCCCAAATTACATTATGGACTCCTTCTTATCATGAGTGTGTTAGTCTCCCTGTGTTTAAGATAACAAATGTCCACTAATTAAGTAAGTTACTGACAACTCACTTAATTAATATCTAGCTCCAAGAGTAGTACCACTCAACTTCATTGTCATGTCGGACTAAATCCACCTGCAGAGTTTAACATGGCAATCCTTATGAGCTCCTCTTGGGGACATTTTCAACCTAGATAACTAGGACACAGATTTCTTCTATAATCAACAACACACACTATAAGTAATATCATTTCCCAACTTATCGGACATATTGATTTATAGAGCTAAACCTCACCCTTTGATAAGTCAAAGAAATAAATATTAAATATATGTTTTTGTTATTATATTAGGATTAAGAGCACAGACTTCTATAATAACTAAGGTTTAGTTCTTTTATTAAGTCAGTACAAAAATAACATACCTAAATGGTCCTACTCAATACACTTAGAGTGTACCAGTATAATTTATTAATCAAGATAAACTAATACTTAATTACACTACGGCTATTCCGATGGTTTGTTCCTTTCCATCTTAGTCGTGAGCAACTGTTTATAATTTATTAAGAACCGTCAACATGATCTTCTGTGTGTGACACCACACACCATGTTGTCTACTATATAAATTAATTGAACAATTACATTTAACAAATAAATGTAGATATTGACCAATGTGATTCTTTTATTTCAAAAATAAATGTTTACAAAAGCTAGGCTTTTAGTATACCCTCCAACAACTTTTTCACCAGTGGTCATGCTTAAGTCTATCCGGATACTCTTATCCATTGCCGCTCATATGGATTATGAGGTTTGGCAAATGGATGTCAAGATAGCTTTCCTTAACGGAAGTCTAGAAGAAAACATCCATATGAAGCAACTAGAGGGATTTATTGAAAAAGGCAAAGAGCATCTAGTGTGTAAGCTCAATTGGTCGATTTATGGATTGACGCAAGCTTCAAGATCTTGGAACATCCAGTTTAATGAAGTAATCCAATCATATGAATTTATTCAGTATCCGGATGAGTCTTGTATATACAATAAGTGTGATAGAAACGTGGTGGTATTTCTTGTATTATACATAGATGACATTTTGTTAGTTGGAAATAATATCAAAGTGTTGTCGGAAGTAAGGGTATGGTTGTCCAAGCAATTCGATATGAAGGACTTAGGAGAATGTGTACATATTCTTAGAATCAAAGTAATAAGGGATCGCAAGAAAAGGATGTTGTGCTTGTCCCAAGCTTCATATATCAATACAATCCTTGCTCGTTTTAGCATGCAAGACTCCAAGAAAGGTTTTCTACCTTATAGGCATAGAGTAGCTTTATCTAAAGAGATGTCTCCGAAGACATCAAAGGAGATAGAGGATATGAAGGCAGTTTCTTATGCTTCGGTTATCGGAAGCCTAATGTATGCTATGTTGTGCACGAGACCAGATATCTGTTTTGCCATGGGCATGGTTAGCAGATATCAAAGTTGTTAGAGTGTATACTAAAAGCCCAGCTTTTGGTATAAACATTTATCTAAAAATAAGAATCACATTGGTCAAATGTCTACATTTGTGATAAATGTAGTTGTTCAATTAATTTATATTGTAGATAACATGGTGTGTGGTGTCACACACAGAGGATCATGTTATCAGTACCTTATAAATTATAAACAGTAGCTCACGACCAAGATGGAAAGGAACAAACCATTTGAAGGTCGTAGTGTAATTAGGTATTAGTTTATCTTAACTATATAATTACACTAGTACACTTAGAGTGTATTGAGTAGGACCATTAGAGGTCGTTTCTTTTATACTGACTTTATAAAGAAACAAAGACCTCAGTTATTATGGAAGTGTGTGCTCTTAATCCTAATATAATAACAAGCACATATATTTGATATTTATTTCTTTAATTTGTCAATGGGTGAGATTTAGTTCGATGAATCAATAAGCCCGATAAGTTGGGAAATGATATCACTTATAGTGTGTATTGTTGATTATAGAAGGAAATTGTGTCCTAGAGATACTAGGTTGAGAATGTCCTCAAGAGGAGCTCAAAAGGATTGTCATGTTAAACCCTGCAGGTGGACTTAGTCTGACATGACGATGAAGTTGAGTGGTACTACTCTTGGAGCTAGATATTAATTAAGCGAGTTGTCAGTAACTTACTTAATTAGTGGACATTTGTTATCTTAAACACAGGGAGACTAACACACTCATAATAAGAAGGAGCCCAAAAATGTAATTTGGGATTGGTGCGGTAGTTCAATAATAATTCTCTAGTGGAATGAATTATTATTGATAAAATTAAGTTGTGTGTTCGGGGCGAACACGAGATGCTTAATTTTATCGGGAGACCAAAACCAATTCCTCCTCTCGGTCCCTATCGTAGCCTCTTAATTATAGAGTACTATACCCACCTATACCCACCTTCTTACCCATCCTATAGGGGGCCGACCAAGCTAGGGCCGGCCATGTTTTGGTTCATGGGTGAATTCATGTGGCCGGCCCTAACTTGAACTCAAGCTTAGGTGGCCGGCCCTATTAAAATAGAAAGGAATTTTATTTTTAAAATTTTTCTCATGTGGATAACATGATTTAAAAGAGAGTTTAAAAATTTAAATCTTTCCTTTTATAAGATTCTACAAAAGATTAAGAGAAGAGTTAAATCTCTTTCCTTATTTGTAGATTAAAAGGTTGATTTTAATTTTGGTAAAAACTTTCCTTTTAATCATGTTCATGATTTAAAAGAGAGTTCAAAAATTAAATATCTCTTTTATAAAGTTTCTACAAGGATTAAGAAAAGATTAGATATCTTTCCTTATTTGTAGATTGGAAGAGATTTTAATTTTTTAAAGATAACTTTTTTTATCCACATGTTTAAAAGAAATATTTTAATTTATAAAATTTCCTTTTTATTGACCATCATGAAGGGAAAATTATTAGAGAAATTTTTTATAAAATTTCCGGAAACAAATTAGGAAAGTTTTAATTCTTGATTGAATTAAATTTCCTTTGCTTGGTTTAAAGTGGCCGGCCACATTATTGATGAGAAAAAATTATTTTTAATTAAATAAATTTTCCTTATCAATGGCAAAAGAATTAAGGAAATTTTTATTTAAATTTCCTTATTTGCTAAGGCCAAGGATTATAAAAGAGAGGGTAGAGGTGCCTTCATGGTGAAGAACTCTATTATTTTTCCTCTCTCTTTTCCTTCCTTGGTGTGGCCGGCCATCCTCTCCTCCTTTCTTCTCTTTGATGGCCGAACCTCATCCTTCTTGTGGAGACTCATATGGTGGCCGGATCAAGTTTAGAGAAGAAGAAGAAGAAGGAGAGAAAGAAAGCTTTGTTTCTAGCATCCCTTGGAGCATGGTGGTGGTGGCCGAACCTCTTCATCCTAGAAGAAGTTTTGATGGACGAAACTTGCAAGGAAGAAGAAGGTGCTTGGTGGTTCTCATCTCGGAAGATCGTTGCCCACACAACGCCCGAGGTTAGAAGAGGAATACGGTAGAAGATCAAGAGGTTTTCTAAAAGGTATAACTAGTAATTTTTCTTTCCGCATCATACTAGTTATTTTTGGAAATAATACTAAATACAAGAGGCATACGATTCTAGAGTTTCGAATTTGTTTTCGATATAGTGTTCTCTTGTTTTTTTTTCTTGTGATTTGATTGTTCTTTTCGGTTAACCTAAAGTTATTTTAGGAAATTAAATGTTAGCTTTCTATAAAAGGTTTTGTCTAGTCGGTGGTGGTTGCTCCCATATCCAAGAAGGTCATGTGCCTCGCCACGTCAGTACTGGGAACCGATTATGGAAATTAATATTTAATTGAATTAATAACTTAAGGTGACTTGGGTCGAACGTGTTAAGTTCCGCAGGAAATCCAAGTCAAAACCTAAAAGAACAAATAGATTAAGTTTTGGATCAAACGTGTTAAGTTCCGCAGGCGATCCAAAATTTAATTTAAAAGAACACATGGTAGTTAGGAAAAGGTTTAGACCTTTGTACAAAATTTTTGTACAGTGGAACCTCTAGGCTTTCCGAGTAGCAACCAACAATTGGTATTAGAGCTAGGGTTTTGCCTCTGTGTATTTGGTATTAGTTTAATTATGCACATGTCATACATAATTTAGGCAGGTTAATAGTATGATGTGCTAACTTTGTGGATGCAGGATCCAACTATTATGACTTTTAGTTATTATGTGTGTGATTGGACCCTTGGACATGTCAAGGACATTTATCTGTGTGTGCATGATTGTATTAAAATACAGCAGGAGTTGTATTTAGTTTTATTAGGATTTTATTTTTGATATAGATACATGTACATTCCTTTTATGGAATATAGGATCAAAAATGTAAAATTCTATTTATGTCGCGGATCGAATCTTGCAAAGCGTGGAACCTTCTAAGGACCAGAGGCGCAGCGGAACTAGGAGCAAGATGGATGCGACAGCTAGACCCGGTGGCGTTGGCCAAATTTGGCAGCAGCTTGGGATGACAACACACGGAGGACAACCAGAGATAAAAGCCATAATAGTTGAAAATTAGATTTTTCTATTTATTGCTTTTATATTGTGCTGTGTGTGAATGTTAGTTTACAAGTTTAGTAGGCTAGCATAGTTAAAATTCCTCATTTATAAATAACTAAGTGGGAGAGGGATTTTTAAGTAAATCCCATGGTCTCCATTACTGGTTTGTAAGTGATGCAAACAAGCTTGCGCATTGGCTTTGAGTGCCTTCCTCCATAACGGATGAGCTTGTTTGCGGATCACTAGAACAGACTTCCATTTTTTGATGACTATAGGAAGTTAATTAAGAGCGTGTGATCTTCCCCAACGGAAGGGGCATAATCTTATTAATGGACTTAGTGTCAAGTAATGGTATACACTTAGACACATCTAATAGTATCCTCCCCATCGGAGTCACTGCTATTATTTGTGTGACCAAATGAAACCAACTATTAATTTGTCATAAAACTAGGTTGACAAGATAATAAAATTAAAGGGTTAAAACCCCTCTTACAAATGATTGATTTTGTATACGTCCACACTAACGTGGCATACAAAATTAACGGTGTTTGAGATAATTTTATTTGTCATAAAGTTACGTTGACAAGATAGTTAATGGGTAAAACCCTCCTCTTACAAATGTTGATTTTGTATACGCCCACACTAACGTGGCATGCAAAATTCACGGTGTTTTGAGGTGTTGGTAAATTTAAATAGTATTGTTAGAGGAATCAATATTATTTTAAATTTAGAGTCTTGACCAAATATTTGATTAAAGATAGACCAACTATTAATTTTATTCGTCATAAAGTAAGGTTGACGAGATAATAAAATTAAATGATAAAATTTCCTCTTTGAATTTGTATACGTCCACACTAACGTGGCATACAAAATTCATGGGGATTTTTAAGGAGTTGGTCTTAACCAAATATTTTTGTGATTCTTAGGAAGATGGTCAATCCCTAGCTGATATACTTTAGGATAGACTTAGTGGTCCCAATTATAATTGATTGGAAATAGAATTTGGACATTAAGGTAGACTGTCCTCTTAGAACTAAGAACAATATAGGTGTATTTTATTCATTAGTTGATACATGTTTAGTGGAGTTATCTACCGGTACCTGGTGTGTAGATATGAGAGCCACTGATCATGTCTGCAATTCATTGCAGGGTTCCAGGAAACCCGACAACTAAATGAAAATAAAAAAACACCGTCCACATGGGCACTACTGCAAAAGTAGCAGCTGTTGCAGTGGGAGAGGTTTATTCTCTAATAGGAATAAAATTTGGATTATTAGGAAGTGTCTTTACATACTAAGTTTAGAAAGAACCTGATTTCAGTTTCTAAACTATTATAGAATAGATATTGTGTCTATTTTGATAACAAAGTTGTTATCAAGAAAAATAGGCAAGTTATCTATTCTAGTATGTTGGTTGACAATTTATTATCCAATAACTCCCATGATGCAACAAATGGAAATTAATAACACATCTTCTAACTTAAGAGAAAGCAACCTTCGAAAATGAACCAATTATATCTTTGACATCTAAGGCTAGGTTATATTAACTTAAGTAGGATTCATTGGTAGCTGATGAACTTTTGGGTTCATTAGTAGTGGAAATCTTTCCAACCTGCGAGTCTTACTTGGAAGGAAAATAACCAAGGAGCTTTTAAGTCTAAGGGGTAGGGAGCCAAAGATATATAGGAATTGGTTCATTCTGATTTGTGTGATCCTATGACTATCCAGACAAAAGGTATTTTCAAATATCTTGTCTATTTTATAGACAACTATTTGAGATATATTTACTTGATGTGCCGCAAGTCTAAGTGCTTTGATTAGTTCAAAGAGTACGTGGCTAATGTAGAGAAACGTCAAAGTAAACGTATCAAGACACTACGGTGAGATCGTAGTGGCAAGTACCTTTTTGGGAGAATTTAGGAGTCACTTATCAGAAGTAGGGATTCAATCCCAACTAACTACACCTAGGTATATCCCAACAGAATGGTGTAGAAAAAGGAAGGTATAAGACTCTTATGGAAATAAGTAGATTGATGATGAGTTATTTAGAAAATTACCAAATTCATTTTAAGGATATACTCTGTAAACGGAAGTGAACATAGTACCTTCCAAATTCATAACTCTCTACTCATATAGAATTGCTGAATAAGCGTAAGCCTATTTTGAAGCATATTCGGATTCAGGTAGTCCAGCACATATGCTGAAGAGAGACAATGATAAGTTGGACAGGAATTCACTTGTATGTGGGTTATCCTAGAGAAATGAAAGTAGGTTTATAGTCTTAAAAATCAGAAGGTTATTGTTAGCATCAATGACCGATTTTTAGAAAAGGACTATGTAATAAACCTCATGCCCATAAGTAAATTTGTTCTTAAGGAAATAATAAAGGACATGTCTAATCTAGTACCAACTGTACAAGATGAAATATCACAAGAAACTGCAATACGTATCATAAATGATACACAATTACAGATAGTGCTTCATCGTAGTGGGAGGGTTGTTAGGCAACCTAAAAAGATTTATGTTTTGGGAGAGTTTTTGGACTCGATCCCTGGAGGACATGAACCTGATCTCCGGACATATGACGAAGCACTTCAAGATAAAGATGCAATATCTTGGCAAAGAGTAATGAATAACAGAATTAGAATATATGTATTCTAATAAAATCTGGAAGCTTATAGAACCACCAAATGGTATAAAAGCCTTTGGGTGTAAAAAGGTCTATATTAGGAAAAGAGGGATAGACAGGAAGGTAGAAACTTTCAAAGCAAGGCTAGATGAAAAAGGAAACTTTTTCACTGGTAGCCATGCTTAAGTCTATCCGGATTCTTTTATCTATTTGGCAAGTGGATGTCAAGACAGCATTCCTTAATGGAAGTCTTGAAGAAAACATCCATATAAAGCAACCAGAAGGGTTCATTGCAAAGGGCTAAGAGCATCTTGCTCAATCAGTCTATGGACTGAGGCAAAGCTTCAAGGTCTTGGAACATCCGGTTTATCAAAGTAATCCAGATCTATGGATTTAGTAACCGGATAAGTCTTGTGTATACAAAAGATGTGATGGAAACGTGGTGGTATTTCTTGTACTATACTTAGATAACATTTTTGGTAGTTGGAAACAATATCAAAATGTTGTCAGAAGTAAGGGTATGGTTGTCCAAACAATTCGATATAAAGGACTTGGGAGAATGTATATATTCTTGAGATCAAAGTAATAAGTGATCGCAAGAAAAGAATATTTTACTTATCCCAAGCTTCATACATCGGAAAAATCCTTGTTCGTTTTAAGCATACAAAACTCCAAGAAAGGTTTCTTACCTTTTCAGGATGGAGTAACTTTATCTAAAGATATGTATCTATAGACATCAAAGGAGATAAAGGAAATAAAGGCAGTTCTTTATGCTACGGCTGTTGGAAGCCTAATGTATGCTATGCACGAGATCAGAAATCTGTTTTGCCAAGGGCATAGTTAGCAGATATCAAAGTAACCCTGGACAAGGACAGTGGACTGCAGTAAAGCATATATTGTAGTACCTTAGAGGCACTAGAGATTATATGCTAGCTTACAAGACAGTTAATTTGGTCCTTGTGGGTTGCATGGATTTTGACTTCCAATCGGATAGGGACAATAATAAGTCAACATCGGGGTTTTTGTGTTTACTTTAGGAGGTAAAGTCATAACTATGGAAGAGTGATAAGCATAGGTGTTTTTCTGGACTCCACCATAGAAGCTTAGTATATGGCAAGCCTCTGAGGTAGCCATAAAAGCTGAATGACTCAATAACCTCAAGATAGACTTAGATATGATTTCTGGTTTGTCCAAAAATTATTACAATTTATTGTAATAATGTTGGTGCAGTAGCAAACTCGAAGAAACCATAAGTCTAAAAGGCAAGTAAACACAATAGAGCGCAAGTACCACCCAATACGAGGAATCGTATAAACGAGGAGAAGTTGTTGCCGCCTAGATTGCATCAGGTAATGACCTATAGATCCTTTCACTAAAGTCCTTAAGGCAAGAGCTTTTGATGGGCATGTTGAAGGGATGGGAATCAGATGTATGGCAGCAGATATGACAGCTTAGTCTTTTAGTATAAGTGGGAGATTGTTAGAGTGTATACTAAAAGCCTAGCTTTTGGTATAAACATTTATCTAAAAATAAGAATCACATTGGTCAAATGTCTACATTTGTGATAAATGTAGTTGTTCAATTAATTTATATTGTAGATAACATGGTGTGTGGTGTCACACACAGAGGATCATGTTATCAGTACCTTATAAATTATAAACAGTAGCTCACGACCAAGATGGAAAGGAACAAACCATTTGAAGGTCGTAGTGTAATTAGGTATTAGTTTATCTTAACTATATAATTACACTAGTACACTTAGAGTGTATTGAGTAGGACCATTAGAGGTCGTTTCTTTTATACTGACTTTATAAAGAAACAAAGACCTCAGTTATTATGGAAGTGTGCGCTCTTAATCCTAATATAATAACAAGCACATATATTTGATATTTATTTCTTTAATTTGTCAATGGGTGAGATTTAGTTTGATGAATCAATAAGCCCGATAAGTTGGGAAATGATATCACTTATAGTGTGTGTTGTTGATTATAGAAGGAAACTGTGTCCTAGAGATACTAGGTTGAGAATGTCCCCAAGAGGAGCTCAAAAGGATTGTCATGTTAAACCCTGCAGGTGGACTTAGTCCGACATGACGATGAAGTTGAGTGATACTACTCTTGGAGCTAGATATTAATTAAGCGAGTTGTCAGTAACTTACTTAATTTGTGGACATTTGTTATCTTAAACACAGGGAGACTAACACACTCATAATAAGAAGGAGCCCAAAAATGTAATTTGGGATTGGTGCGGTAGTTCAATAATAATTCTCTAGTGGAATGAATTATTATTGATAAAATTAAGTTGTGTGTTCGGGGCGAACACGGGATGCTTAATTTTATCGGGAGACCAAAACCAATTCCTCCTCTCTGTCCCTATCGTAGCCTCTTAATTATAGAGTACTATACCCACCTATACCCACCTTCTTACCCATCCTATAGGGGGCCGGCCAAGCTAGCTTGGAGACCAAGCTAGGGCCGGCCATGTTTTGGTTCATGGGTGAATTCATGTGGTCGGCCCTAGCTTGAACTCAAGCTTAGGTGGCCGGCCCTATTAAAATAAAAAGGAATTTTATTTTTAAAATTTTTCTCATGTGGATAACATGATTTAAAAGAGAGTTTAAAAATTTAAATCTTTCCTTTTATAAGATTCTACAAAAGATTAAGAGAAGAGTTAAATCTCTTTCCTTACTTGTAGATTAAAAGGTTGATTTTAATTTTGGTAAAAACTTTCCTTTTAATCATGTTCATGATTTAAAAGAGAGTTTAAAAATTAAATATCTCTTTTATAAAGTTTCTACAAGGATTAAGAAAAGATTAGATATCTTTCCTTATTTGTAGATTGGAAGAGATTTTAATTTTTTAAAGATAACTTTTTTTATCCACATGTTTAAAAGAAATATTTTAATTTATAAAATTTCCTTTTTATTGACCATCATGAAGGAAAATTATTAGAGAAATTTTTATAAAATTTCTGAAACAAATTAGGAAAGTTTTAATTCTTGATTGAATTAAATTTCCTTTGCTTGGTTTAAAGTGGTCCCACATTCTTGATGAGACAAATTTATTTTTAATTAAATAAATTTTCCTTATCAATGGCAAAAGAATTAAGGAAATTTTTATTTAAATTTCCTTATTTGCTAAGGCCAAGGATTATAAAAGAGAGGGTAGAGGTGCCTTCATGGTGAAGAACTCTATTATTTTTCCTCTCTCTTTTCCTTCCTTGGTGTGGCCGGCCATCCTCTCCTCCTTTCTTCTCTTTGATGGCCGAACCTCATCCTTCTTGTGGAGACTCATATGGTGGCCGGATCAAGTTTAGAGAAGAAGAAGAAGAAGGAGAGAAAGAAAGCTTTGTTTCTAGCATCCCTTGGAGCATGGTGGTGGTGGCCGAACCTCTTCATCCTAGAAGAAGTTTTGATGGACGAAACTTGCAAGGAAGAAGAAGGTGCTTGGTGGTTCTCATCTCGGAAGATCGTTTCCCACACAACGCCCGAGGTTAGAAGAGGAATACGGTAGAAGATCAAGAGGTTTTTCTAAAAGGTATAACTAGTAATTTTTCTTTCCGCATCATACTAGTTATTTTTGGAAATAATACTAAATACAAGAGGCATACGATTCTAGAGTTTCGAATTTGTTTTCGATATAGTGTTCTCTTGTTTTTTTTTCCTTGTGATTTGATTGTTCTTTTCGGTTAACCTAAAGTTATTTTAGGAAATTAAATGTTAGCTTTCTATAAAAGGTTTTGTCTAGTCGGTGGTGGTTGCTCCCATATCCAAGAAGGTCATGTGCCTCGCCACGTCAGTACTGGGAACCGATTATGGAAATTAATATTTAATGGAATTAATAACTTAAGGTGACTTGGGTCGAACGTGTTAAGTTCCGCAGGAGATCCAAGTCAAAACCTAAAAGAACAAATAGATTAAGTTTTGGATCAAACGTGTTAAGTTCCGCAGGCGATCCAAAATTTAATTTAAAAGAACACATGGTAGCTAGGAAAAGGTTCAGACCTTTGTACAAATTTTTTGTACAGTGGAACCTCTAGGCTTTCCGAGTAGCAACCAACAATCAAAGTAACCCTGGACAAGGACATTGGACTGCTGTAAAGCATATATTGAAGTACCTGAGAAGGATTAGAGATTATATGCTGGTTTACCAAGCAGATGATTTGCTCCCTATGGGTTACATGAATTTTGACTTCCAATCAGATAAGGGACAAATAGTAAGTCAACCTCGGGGTTTTGTGTTTACTTTAGGAGGTAAAGCCATAACAATGGAGGAGTGTTAAGCATAGATGCCTTTTCAGACTCCACCATAGAAACTGAGTATGCGGCAGCCTTGGAGACTGTCGTAGAAGCTGAATGGCTCAGTAACTTCATGATGGACTTAGATGTGATTCCTGGTTTGTCCAAAATTATTGGTGTAGTAGTAAACTCGAAGGAAGCATGAGCCCATAAGGCAAGTAAACACATAGAGCACAAGAACCACTTGTTCCCGCCTAGATTACATCAGATGATAACCAGAAGATCCTTTCATTAAGGCCCTTAAGGCAAGAGCTTTTGATGGGCATGTTGAGGGGTTGGGAATCAGATGTATGGCAGGGTATATGGTAGCATAGTCTTTTAGTATAAGAGGAAGATTGTAAGAGTGTATACTAAAAGCCTAGCTTTTTGTAAACATTTATTTTGAAATAAAGAATCACATTGATTAAATGTCTACATTTATATGCTAAGTGTAGTTGTTCAATTAATTTATATTTTAGATAACATGGTGTGTGGTGTCACACACAAAAGATGATGTTATCAATTCCTTATAAATTATAAACAGTAGCTCACAGTAGCTCACGACTAAGATGGAAAGAAACAAACCATTGGAATAGTTGTAGTGTAGTTTGGTATTAGTTTATCTTAACTATAAAATTACACTAGTATACTCTGAGTGTATTGAGTAGGACCATTTAAGGTAAATTCTTTTTATACTGACTGCATAAAAGAATAAGAACTTTGTTATTATGGAAGTGTGTGCTCTTAATAATGATATAATAACAAGCACATATACTCAATATTCATTTCTTTAATTTATCAAAGGGTGCGATTTAGTTCGATAAATCAATAGGCACGATAAGTTGGGAAATTATATTATTTATATGATGTGTTGTTGATTATAGAATGAAACTGTGTCCTAGTAATCTAGGTTGATGATGTCTCCAAGAGGAGCTCTTAAGGATTGTCATATAAACCCTGCAGGTGGACTTAGTCCGACATGACGATAAAGTTGAGCGGTACAACTCTTGGAGCTAGATATTAATTAAGTGAGTTATCAGTAACTTATTTAATTAGTGGACATTGTATATCTTAAACACAGGGAGATTAACACACTCATGATAAGAATGAGCCCATATAGTAATATGGGATTGGTGCGGTAGTTCAATAATAACTCTTTAGTGGTATGATTTATTATGAAGAACTCGAGTTGGGTGTTGAGTGAACACGGGAAGCTCAAGTTCATCGGGAGACCAAAACCAATTCCTCCTCTCGGTCCCTGTGTAGCCTCTTAATTATAAAGTGTTATACCCATCCATACCCACCTTCTTACCCACCTTAAGGTGGTCGGCCAAGCCTAGCTTGGAGCCCAAGCTAGGGCCGGACAAACCAAGGTTAGATGGGTCAAGTAGGTTGTCGGCCCTAGCTTGAACCCAAGCTTAGGTGGCCGGCCACAATTAAAATAAAAGGAGTTTATTTTAAAATATTTCCTTATGTGGAAGTCATGGTTTTAAAAAAGAGTTTAAAATTTAAATCTTTCCTTTTATAGCTTTCTACAAAAGATTAAGAGAAAGGTTTGATATCTTTCCATATTTGTAGTTAAAAGGAAGATTTTAATTTTTGATAAACCTTTCTTTTTTTGTAACCATCCTCATGATTTTAAAAGAGAGTTTTAAAATTAAATCTTACCTTTTATAGTTTCTACAAAGGAATAAGTGAAAGGTTTGATATCTTTCCTTATTAGTAGATTGAAAAGAAGATTTTAATTTTTGAGAAAACTTTCCTTATTGTAATCATCCACATGTTTTAATAGAGAGATTTTAATTTATAAAAGTTTCCTTTTATAACCAACCATGAAGGGAATTTTTAAAGAGAAATTTTTATTTTAAAAATTTCCGGAAACAAATTACGAAGTTTTAATTTTGTATTTAAAACTTTCCTTGTTTGGAGGATTTGATGTGGTCGGCCAATAAAAACAAGAAAAGGAAATTTTAATTAAATTTTCCTTTCATTGGCAAGGAAATTAACGAAGTTTTAATTAAAACTTTCCTTATTTGCCAAGACCAAGGAATATAAAAGAGAGGGTAGAGGTGCCTAACCTCATAACATATCTTCTATTATTCCTCTCTTTCTTGGTGGTGGCCGGCCCTCTCTTCTTCCTCTTCCCCTATTCTTCTTCTTAAGTGGCCAGCGGCACCATCTTCTTGGAGAGATCTTGGTGGCCGGATATTTCTTGGAGAAGAAGAAGAGATAGGAGGCATTGTTTCCTAGCATCCCTTGGAGCTTGGTTGGTGGCAAAAGTTCTTCATCTTTAGAAGACTCTTGGTGGCCAAAACTTGCAAGAAGAAGAAGGAAGCCTAGGTGGATTCTCATTTTGATAGATCATCACCCACACGACGTCCGAGATAAGAAGAGGAATACGACAGAAGATCGTGAGGTCTATAAGCTATAAAAGGTATAACTAGTTATTAGTTTCCGCATCATAACTAGTTCATTCTTTTATTTAGATCTTGAAATACCAAACACAAGAGGCTAATGAATCTAGGTTATCGAATTTATGTTTTCGATTTTGTGATTCTTTTGTTTTCAAACTTGTGATTCGATTGTTCTTTTTGGTTAAACCTAGGGTTACTATAAGGAAATTAAATATTGAATTTCGTTGAAAGGCTTTGTCTATGAAGTGGTAGATGCTCTCATAACCAAGAAGGCCTAGTGCCTCGTCATGTTTAACCTAGAAGTCGATCTCTGAAACAAATATTTAATCAAATTTGTAGCATAGGTGGATTTGGATTAATAATGTTAAGCATCGTTTGCAATCCAAGTCAAAACTTTTAAGAACAGATAAATTGAATTTGGAATCAATAATGTTAAGTTCTGTTTGTGATTCCAAATTTAATTTCTAAAGAACACAATAGGTTGTTAGGAATGGTTCAGGACTTGTACAAAATTTTTGTATAGGGGAATCAGTACGATATTTCGAGTAGCAACCAACAGTCACGATCTCAACTTAGATTCTCAAAACGGTTCTAAGTTGGATTGACGCCTAAGTTCCCTGACTGGGAATGCACCCTCACCAAGTCACACCTCTCTAGTGACTTACCTTAACTTACCTACGAGACATCCGGTCAGCCTGTCGACCTATCTAGACTTCGTGCCAGCTATCAGGCCAGCCCGTCGTCCTAGCTGAACTTCGTTCCAAACATCTGGTCAGTCCGTCAACCTGTCTAGACTTCATGCCAGCTATCAGGTCAGCCCGTCGACCTAGCTGGACTTCGTACTAGCTATCCGGTCAGCCTGTCAACCTAGCTGGGCTTCGTGCTAGATATCCGGTCAGCTCGTCGACCTATATGGACTTCTCCTGTACACTAAGTCAAAGTGTTAGATCACTAAGAAACTAACTTAACCTACTTTTTCATTCATCAAAACCTGAGTTAGACCGTTAGTGCTAACAACACCAACACTACCAACTTCTCCTCCTTTTGATCGGGCTGCCTCTTTCTCTGGGCTTCCGTTCGGGATAATAGTCACACCGCTGATCTCTTATTTGGCCCACAAGCCGACCCGCACGAAGGTCCCCACTTCCATCATTTGTTCCTCCCTAATGTCCAAGTCCAAGGGTTAGGCCACCTCAGAGCCCTTAGATCCGAGTGGTCGCAAACATATCAGGGTCATCATCTGTTTGCCCACCGATGAGTGGCGCCATCCAAACTTTGGATGGCCGGAGAATCACCCAAGTGATCAGAGACAAAGTCAGATAAAGTTAACTCTGAGTTGACCTTGTCCAGGCGTCTGGACCAAGTCCAGGCACTCGAACTCTGGGCACATGTCTAGGCGACTGGACCACCATGGTGTCTAACAAGCACCTCATCACACATGTGTTTAGAAAAATAAAATGCAAGTCTTTTAAAATTTGCTTAAAAATACTTTAAATATTTTTGAAAGATAGCTTCGAAAACACTTTGAAAAATTTTATAAAATTCTTCAAAGGTTATGTTTTTTGAAAAATACCTTGTGTTTGAAAAAAAAACTATTTTAAAAATACTTCCAAAACTATTTTGCTTGGACAAATTCTTTCCAAAACATTTCAAAAATATCTTTGAACAATTGAATCTCTAAGAAGTACTTTGAAAAAAAATTATCTTTTAAAACAAGTATTTTGAAATCTATTTTAAAAAAATAGTTTGTATAATTCTTGCAAAATTTATTTTTACAAATGCTTAGTTTTGCAAACTTAATTTTTAAAATGTTGAAAACCTTTTGAAAAGTCAAAAAATTTCTGTCAAAGTACTTTTGAAAATTTTATTAACTCCTCCCTCCAATAAATCTGTAAGTTTTTATGATTACTTTGAACAAATTATTACTTGCTTGTGTATTTGTAATTTGGTATACTTATATTCTTAGTTTGATGAATGTCAAAGGGGGGAGATTAGGGTTTAAGTAAGAAAAATAAAGAAAAACTGAAAAACTTAAACCTAAAAGGATAAAGAGATTAAACTTAATTTTTTATTTTTTTTCTCTTAAAATCATTTCTTATATATATGTTTTTACATATTTTCTTTCTAACTTTAACCTAGGTTATCATTACATCAAAAAGGGGGAGATTGTTAGTGAATTTGACACCAATGATCAAACTGAGTTTTAATGAATGATAAATGGATTAAAGTTAGATGTGTTGTTGATCTAACTTTATTACCGAGTGTGCAGGGTTGACTAATTTAACAGATCAAGAGGACCTGACACCAGACTAGAAGTCCAATTGGAATGTGCGATTCCTGATTGGCGAAGTCCAGATGTGGGATTCTAGCAGGAGGTTGAGACCTAAATTGAGACCCTGACTAGATCCTGGTCTGGAAGACAAAGTCTAAGTCATAAATTAATCATATTATTATTGTGATAACCTTGTCTTGTAGGTTAAATATATTTTATGTTGGACTAACACACTTTACAAGGAAAAGGGAGCATAAAAGATCTCGGGTGAACAATATCCAAAGCGCCTTCCACGCGACGGAAGGTGCCTTGAGTACTGTTCATGGAAGGCGCCTTCGAAGACTTGGAAGGCACCTTCCAACGAATAAAATCAGACTTTGTCAATGATAAGGAGCGAGCTACTCGGGATCAAATTTTACATATTGGAGGTGCCTTTATGATTATGGAAGGTGCCTTCCACACCTTATAAAAGACCATCTCGACCAAGGCTTCAAGGAAATCAATTCTACAAACTCCTATATGTCCTTTTGGCATTCTGACTGTTCCGACTTTCTGCTACTACCCTACTATGGCTCTGCTATGTTTGACTACCGCTGAGAAGCTATCCAACAATCGAATGCGATTCGATCATCCTCATAAGTGTTGGGCAACAAAGTTCAATTCTGTACTTAATTCTTGCAAAAGGAAAAGTGTAGCGTGTTACACTTGTTCCTACTCTTTTTGTATTTGATCCCATCTTTCGGCAGTTCTGAAAGAAGTTATTAGTGGATTATCCATCTATAGGTCTGCGAGTCCTGGGTCTTGGAGTAGGAGTCGCCGAATGCTCCGAACCAAGTAAAATCGAATGTTTGTTTTTCTTTTTCTTGTTTTCTCATTATTCCGCTCCATTCGTACTTAGTTTTAAAAAGGAAAAAAGAAAAGTTTTTGAAAACCATGTGATTTACCTGGTCTCACGTGCGTCTCGATCTAACACTTAATAGGATTTCCAGAAAAAAAAACTTTCACTTTTTTCTGATGCCCACTGATGATGATTAAGAGTCTCATTCTCTATTATTTCTTCAGCTTCATCAAGACTTTTGTTCATAAGTGCTCCACCAGCTGTAGAGTTAAGAGATACCTTAGTATGATAATTAATTCCATTATAAAATATGTAGATCACTAACCATTTTTCCCAGCTATGGTATGGGCATAATCTGAGCATATTTTTAAATCTATCCCATGCTTCACAAAGAGATTCATTATCAGTTTGTCTAAAGCTAGCAATTAAATTTTGAATTGTGTTGTCTTGCTAGGTGGGTAAAACTTATCAAGAAATAATTGCTCATGTTGTTCCTAAGATGTAATGTTATTGGCAGGTAGTGAAGAGAGTCACAGTTTAACTCTATCCCTTAATGAAAAGTCAAATAAGAGCAGTCTAACCGCTTCTGTGCCACTCCATTCATTTTCAATGTTTCACATATTTCATCCTCGTGCGATCCTCCTCCAAACTGGTGTTGTTGCACCATTGTAATTACCACATGCTTTATCTCAAAATTGTTATCTTCGATAGATGGTCTTGTGATGCTAGACCGGACTCCTTGAGCATTAGGTGATGCGTAATCCTTGAGAGGTTTATTTTCCTTCTTGCTTGCTCTTCTTGTTGCTTCTTCAGGTTTCTTCTCCATCTGAAAGTCCTATCGATCTCAAGATCAAGAGATAATAAGTCTCTTGTAGGGTTAGATCTATGCATACAAGAGTAAGACTTAATTAATTCAAAATGTAGAAATAAAAAGTGCAAAAATTAAATTGTAGAAAAATAAGTGTAGAAATTAAAATAAGAAAGTGAAAGATATATACAAAAAGGAAATGTAGGAATATTCACAAAAAGAAAAAGAAAACAATGTTTAGACCAAATCAAGTGTTTGTCAGCTAATGTTAACGCACAATCCCTGACAACGGTGGCAAAAACATTTTACGCTACCGCAAGTGTACAGTTATGTTATCAATAATAAAAGATATCAAATCCATAAGGATTAGGTTAAGCACTAGAGGCTTACAACAATGAATTAGTTAAACAATCGAGTATTGTGAATTTATACACTAAAGGCAAGAGAGAAGTAAAGAGAATAGAGAGCTAGGAAAGAGAGTTGGTTGAGAAAATTTGGTCTAGGGAAGCGCTCTAGAAATTCGGTTTTGTTGTAATGCTAATTAATGTACTATAAATTTCCCATCACCCATCCTCTATCCTTATGCGCATGTAGGAAGCTTACCTCAATACCGACACTACCCCGTGACAGTCATGTCAGAGTACTATCTCTAATGGTATTTGATGCCACTAAGTAGAAGGGGTAATCTAGGAAATCTGGTTAAAGAGATACCCTTGTCACTAGGATCTCCCGGTTATACATTCACTAGATTACGCAGGATACTTAATAACATAAGATTAGAAATAGTCCATTCAGTCGTTCAATGCTTCCTTGTGAGAATTATCCTCCCTTTCAAGATGATACTCTAGATGTTCAGTTAAAGGGATACCCTTGTCACTAGCCCCCCCCCCCCCTCAGTCATATGATCTAGAGCGTCCCCTTTACTAGGTGAACAAATTAATATAATCATTCAATCAAACATGATATTTAAGCACAAATATTTCACACACACACACATATACATACATTTAATCAAATAGATATAATGTATAAATATGTCATACAGATAGGAAATTAGTAAATTCAAAGAGTATATATCAATTACACATCAAACTACACCCTTAATTCTAGAACAAATAAATCTACTTCATAATAAGAGGAGATGAATCCAAATACATAGAAATTACAAGCTTAAAAATCCAATCTAAGAAGAAGAGGGAGAAAAGCTTAGCCAAGGTGATGAGAGGTTTTCGGATCTAATCCTATGCTTCTGGAGATGGAGAGGGTAGAAATGGCTTAAGATCATTAATTGGAGCGTGAAGGATGAGCAAATATGGACCAAAATTGGTCTCCACAAAGGGAAAATGTGAAGATCCAATTTTGGACATACCTTTGAAGGTTAAGCTAGGTTCGGCTCCTAGAAATCTTGATACCATAAAATTGAACCCAAGTTTATGATTACTTTGTGTCATGTGTAGGTTTGGATCTAGGGATTTCGAATGTTGGATCTTGTTACGCCTATATTTCTTCTTGCTCTTCATCATGATAATTTAATGAGTCACATGTAAATTTTATGTGTTTTAAATTTTTATTCTAGTTATATCTATATTTTTTTCTTGCTTTCTAACAAGATGACTTAGTGAGTCATATGTTAAAATTTTATGCCTATGTTTCTTTTGGTTTTATTATGATAACATAATGAGTCATGTGTTAATCCTTTTATGTAATTTGGACTTATTTTAGCTATGCCTATGTTTCATGTGCTAAGTTATAATGGTATGGTGACCTTTCAGCTGGCCATGACCTTTCACCTAGTCTTTTTAATGGATGACCCTTCATCTAGCCATAACCTTTCATCTAGCCATGACCCTTCATCTAGCCATGACCCTTCACCTAGCCTTTTTAATGGATGCCCCTCCATCTAGTCATGTCTTCATATGCCTTGGCCACCCCTTCATCTAGCCATGGTTGGCCTATAAATAGCCAAGGCATTGTCTTCTAAAGGCATACTCAAATCTTTTGAAGACTTTCTGTCCAAGTGCTGCAAAAATTTGTCCAAACCTCATCCACATTTCGTGCCCACTTTCGTGCAAGTTTCTTCCCAAGTTTCGATCAACAAATGCAAGTTCAAGTCCCATAAAATTTCTATCCAAAATCGAAGAAGGTTCTGACAAGGTAAGTGGGCTTTTCGTTTCGAATATAGCTGTGATCTATGTTTTCATTTTATTATTGATCATTTTATACTGCTCATTTTATTTTCTGAATTTCAAGATTCACTGTTATGACTCAAGTTAGATATAGTAAAAGGGAATTTCTGAAAATATAGTAAGATATGACATGTTATAGCCCTAATGTGGTGGGTAATAATAACTGATATATGGCCTCACCCTTAGAGAAATTACATATAGGGGACTGATCAGTTAAAAGAAATTTCTGAAAACATGATAAGATATGACAAGTTATGGCCCTGATGCGGTGGGTAATAATAACTGATATATGGCCTCACCCCTTAGAAGAATTGCATATAGGGAACTGATCAGTAATACTATGGAAAACAAGATGATTAATATTGCTATAAGTATATGTTTTCAATTAAGTTATGTTTCTGTCATGACTTTTGAATGTCTTGTTATGTTTTGTATTCTGTCATTCTATATTCGATCGCCCCCACTTACTGAGTGTTTTCCCAAGCACTCATACCCCTTATTCCCATCCCCAGATAAAGATGAGGAACAAGTCAAGAAAGAGGAGCAAGAGACGTTTTGGGGCAGGTAATGAAGCCCTGTCCAAGTGATTCTACATTTTAGTTCATGTTATCTTTACTTGTACGCTTCCATTTTTCACTTTTGGATTGTAAGGACAATAATTTCATTATATTATTACTGGTTTGGTATTCACTTTATGAGGTTTGTTATTTTCGAGTATTTATATTTGCGAATAATGCCGGTGTCACGCGCCTAGGTCATGGGGCGTGACATTGAAGTGGTATCAGAGCCAAGTTCTAATCCGGTTGAGACATTTTGTACACAAATCTGATGAAGTTTGATTTTCGACAAACGGCTAGTGCCCCTCCAAAATGGCTTAACTAGCAAAAATCATGATCCCTTCATCGTGACACATTCCATTTTCCTACTAAATTCCATCATTTAGACCATCGAAATCATGTTTTTGCCGTTTCAGGAAGTTTTCAATTGCCTATAACTTCTCGTAGGAAAGTCAAAATTTGATTCCGTTAATCATTCCATACTCCTCCTTACTTAAGTAGTTATCTTTGAATTATCATGAACCTTTTCGCTTATCCAATTTTAGGAAATGGCTGACATGTTAGCTAGAGCCCTAGAGCCAATCATTTGATGATTGTATTTTGGACTTATTGTATCATATTCTATCTATATAAATAAAGGCATTTGGTTTTTGGTTATTATACTTACTTATATTGGTGCCAAATAAACTAAGTATAATAACGTCCTTGAGTAGAAAGTTCTAACCTATATCAATCGGTAGTTGAACCGATAGTGAGATGATATAGGGAACACTACTCTTAATCATTCCTAGTCGAGTATTAACATTAAGGGACAATGTTAATGCAATAAGACTAGCATGTAGGTCAACTCGATGACTTGATCTCACAAGTCATGGATATAGAGATATCAAGTTGACACATGGGTATGCATTGGAGAATGTATACTGAATGACCCGCCATGAGAAAGTATCATGGATCATTATATGAGTGTCATATACTTTCTCATGTGGCTATTAGTATGACTACTAGTCATTAGACCTGAAGTCACCATGGTTCCCTACATAAGGAGTTATGTACTTTGGTTTCGTCAAACGTCACCCGTAACTGGGTGGACTATAAAGGCGATTACTGGGTATGTAACAAATTATGCGGAGGGATGTGAGTGATGTAGATGGGATCTATCCCTCCTATATGACGGGAGAGACATCGGTATTCTTGATAGAGTGAGACCACGAAGTGCATGGCCATGCCCAAATGAGTCAACATGAGATGTTGAGCTCATTTGATCGAGTGAGTCTACTTGGAGTTCAAGATTTAGATTGATTAGAGGATGACACGGTCTGTGCCTCACATTGATCAATCTAGATGTCTAGGATAGAAGGACACTTGTCATATATTGTGAGTAGTCACAATTAGTAGTCACAAGGTGATGTTGGATCTCAACATTCTTGTAACTTGGGTAGTAATGATGTGTTGCTAGATACCGCTCATTACTTATGCTCCTAAATGAGTTTAGGACATTACCAACGTTACAAGAACCTATAGGGTCACACACTAAGGACAATTAGATGGAGATTAGGTTCATATGATGAACCAAGAGGATTAGATTCATTTGATGAATCAAATTGGATTAAGAGTAATCCTAATTGGGCTAACTTAAGTTGGACTCAAGTTGATTCATCTATTCAATGAGTCTAATTTAGATTATGACTCATTGAATTAATTTAATTAAATGAATTAGATTCATTATATTAAATTGGCATGAATTAAATGGTTGGATTAGATCAACCATGAGAGAAATTAAGTCAAGTTTGACTTGACTTGTGATGAAGAGGAAGAGTCAAGTTTGACTTGACTTTATGCCACATCATTTGTGACTTAGCATTAAGTGGCCAATGATGATGTGTCACATCATCAAGGCACATGTGTGTACCACCTCATGGAGGTTAGATATTCCCTCTTTGATGGCCACTTAATGCATTAATGAGGGGAGTTACACAAATGATGGTGGCCGGCCACTTGATGGCATGATGAGGAGTTTTTCATTTTGTGAGTAATTCACATTCACTCCTTCTTCTTCCTTGAGTTCTTCTTGCTCTCTCCCTCTCCTCTTCTTGTCGTGACCTATCAAGGTGCTAGCACACCTTTGTTTAGGTCTTCTCCACCTAAGTTGTCCGTGTGGATACTTCTAGAGGACCGTACGCTTGACGGTCTAGAGATCCGGCATTTTGGACGAGCGGGATATGCGAAAGGCACGCTTCAAAGGTATAAAAATGTTTTCTTCCTTTGTAGATCTACTGTAGATTGAAGCTTTAAACTCGTACTCGTATTTTCAAAAGTTTTTCTTCGCACGAGATCCAGTGGCATGGGTGATTCGGGGTTTCCGCGACGCGAAAAAGCGGTTTTCGCGGCCCGAAAAACCCAACAGTGGTATCAGAGCCACGTGCGAAGCTTGTACGAGTTTAGTTTTTATTTTTATGACAAAAATTCAGTACTGTAACATTCTGTGAATTTCCTAATTTTTATGATTTTATGGGTATTTTTCTCGTAGAAGCGAAGCACAAGTGTTTCGGCACTTGTAGGCTTCGACTACCGAGAAGATTTTTCCAAAACGGTAATGTTTCGACCCAAAATCTTTTGGGACAGCGGGTTAAGGTGCTCTTGGATCGCTTAGGAGCAACTCGCGATGGTTAGATCGCGGGTAGGGGTACTGCCCCTAACCCCGCAAGGGGATTTGCTCCGCGATTGCTCCCGAAATCGCTAATCGGGACCGCCGGGAAAAATTTACTCATAAAATCTGTAAAATTATGAAAAATTACAGAAAAATTATGAAAAAATATAATTTTAAATTATATATTAATTTTGTGATAGTCATGGCCCAAAGACCCAATTCGATTGGACAATTGTGTTGTAATTCATAATACGGTCTGCGTGCCGTTATGTGTTGTGCGTGCTGTATTTATCTTATTTTTATTTATTTTATTTTTCGTGACCTGCGCGTCATGCCTTCTTTTTATTCTGGTTGTAAATTAGATTTAGACTCGAATGTAACTCGAGTTTCAAAATTGTAATGTAAATTTTGAAGCGGTGGAAGGTCCACACGAGACGGAGTTACGAGGAGGGCGCGAGCAACACAAGGTGGTCAAAGGAAGAAGCTTGAGAAGCTGTTGACCTTAGGTTGACCATCCGATCTTCTCATTGGCTTGAGAAGATCGTAGTAGGGCCATGACATAATCAAAAAAATTATTTGATTAATTATTTAATTAATTGTTTTGTGTGTATGTGATGCATGCTTGTTAATTAAGTAATTAATTAGTGCCTTACAATTAGATTAGATCTAAGTCGTGCACATGATGCACCCTTCGATTAGATTAGATCTATCGAGTATATGATACGCATCATCGTTTAGATTAGATCTAAATCACGTCAACTCGTAATGTCTACCATGCCGTGATACCTACCACTAACTCTCGGGCGTATTAGCTAAAGCTAACTCGAGTTTTAATATAAATGCGGATATTGAACCTATAAACAAGAGTTGCATAGAGATGTAATTGGTAATCGTTACCTACCGATCATACTAAGTCTTGGGCGTATTAGCCAAAGCTAACTCAAGGGTTAGTATGATGTGGATCTTGTCCCACATGAATTATAGAATTCAGTGGGAGCATCATTTAGTTAAAGGCCTAATTAAATGATTAAGAATATGATAATTATTTCTTCATTTATTTCTGTTGTAGATTACCATGACGTCGAATACGAACATCTTCTCCCTGCGATCTGTCCTTACGAAGGACAAGCTCAACGGAGCAAATTTCCTGGACTGGTACAGGAACCTGAGAATTGTTCTCACCCAAGAACGTAAACTGTACGTTCTGGAGCAACCCATTCCGGAGGCTCCTCCTGTCACTGCCACGCGAGCAGACCGAGATGCTTACAAGAAGCATCAAGATGACGCATTAGATGTGTCCTGTCTTATGCTCGCGACCATGAACTCTGAGCTTCAGAAGCAACATGAGTTGATGGGCGCTTACGATATGGTTGAACATCTTTGTCACCTATATCAAGGACAAGCAAGGCACTGGAAGAGGAACTCCAAAGAATACCTGGAAGATCTTACGAAGAAGAGAAATAAGATTTCTACTTTAGGTATACATGTTATAGAAGTCAACCTCTCTATTTCTTCATTGTGGGTATTAGATACCGGATGTGCTTCGCACATTTATACTAATGTACAAGCGCTGAGAAATAGCAGGGCATTGACGAAGGGTGAGATAGACCTACGAGTAGGCAATGGAGCACGGGTTGCTGCTATTGCTGTAGGAACTTACCATCTATCTCTGCCCTCTGGGCTTGTACTAGAATTAGATGATTGTTGTTATGTGCCTACTTTAACTAAGAACATTATATCTGTTTCTTGTTTGGACAAGAAAAGTTTTTCGTTTATAATAAAGAACAAATGTTGTTCCGTCTATTTAAATAAAATGTTCTATTGTAGTGCACCTCTGATAAACGGACTCTATATTCTAGACCTTGAGAGCCCTATCTATAACATAAATACCAAGAGGTTCAAGTCAAATGACCTGAACCAAACCTATCTCTGGCACTGTCTCTTAGGTCATATAAATGATAAGCGCTTATCCCAACTCCATAAGGATGGTTTGCTGGACTCATTTGATTTTGAATCATATGAGATATGCGAGTCATGCCTACGAGGCAAGATAACCAAGACTCCCTTTAGTGGGCATAGCAAGAGAGCAACTGATTTGTTAGGACTCATACATAGTGATGTATGTGGCCCTTTCAATGTTGCTGCTAGAGGCGGTTATAGCTACTTCATCACATTTACTGATGACTTCAGTAGATATGGTTATGTGTACTTGATGACACATAAGTCTGAATCCTTTGAAAAGTTCAAAGAATTCAAGAATGAAGTACAGAACCAGCTTGACAAGAGTATTAAGATACTTCGATCCGATCGAGGTGGAGAATACCTTAGCCATGAGTTTCGTGACTATCTAGCAGAGTGTGGGATCCTATCCCAACTCACTCCTCCTGGAACACCACAGTGGAATGGTGTATCCGAAAGGAGGAATCGTACCCTATTAGATATGGTGCGATCTATGATGAGTCACACAGATCTTTCGACATACCTTTGGGGCTATGCTCTAGACACGGTAGCTTTTATACTCAACCAAGTTCCATCCAAGACCGTGATAAAGACACCATATAGGATATGGACTGGGAGAGATGCCCAGGTGTCTTTCATGAGGATTTGGGGTTGTGAGGCTTAGTTAGACGTCAAGTCTTAGACAAATTAGGACCCAAATCTGACAAGTGCTACTTTATTGGATATCCCAAGGAAACTAAGGGATATTACTTCTACATTCCCAGTCAGCACAAGGTAGTTGTGGCAAAGACTGGGGTCTTTCTAGAAAGGGACTTTGTTTCTAGAAAGACTAGTGGGAGCGCGTTCGATCTTGAAGAAGTTCAAGATGCGAACAATAGCACTGATGCCTCGATGGAAATTGAACTGGAACCACAAAGTGTTGTGGATGATGTTGTTCCACAAGGAGTTGAGGAACAACAACCAGTTCAAGTAGACATACTTCTTCGCAGGTCTGATAGGGTACGTCGTCAGCCTGAGAGATACTCATTTCTCTTGTCTGACCATGATGACATTGTGCTCATAGAGGATGAGCCTGCCACCTATCAAGAAGCTGTGATGAGACCAGATTCTGAGAAAGCAAGCTTCTCGGAGCTGGAATCTTTGATTCGATGATGCAATCAAACAGTTTGGTTTCATCAAGAACGAAGATGAACCTTGTGTCTACAAGAAGGTTGTAGGGGACATAGTTGTCTTCCTCATATTGTATGTGGATGACATACTACTCATTGGGAAGGACATCCCTATGCTTCAGTCTGTCAAGACTTGGCTAGGGAGTTGCTTCTCAATGAAGGACTTAGGTGAGGCATCCCGCATTCTAGGGATACAGATCTATAGAGATAGATCTAAGAGATTGCTTGGCCTAAGTCAGAGTACATACATTGACAAGGTACTCCGTCGGTTTGCCATGTAGAACTCCAAGAAGGGATTTCTGCCAATGTCACATGGCGTGAGTCTTTCGAAGACTCAAGGTCCCTCTTCTAGAGAGGAGAGAGACCGCATGGATCAGATCCTTTATGCCTCAGCCATAGGATCGTTCATGTACGCCATGCTATGTACTCGACCTGATGTCTCGTATGCTTTGAGCATGACGAGTAGATACCAGTCAAATCCAGGTGAAAGTCACTGGATAGCGATCAAGAATATTCTTAAGTATTTAAGAAGGACTAAAGAATATTTCTTGATATATGGAGGCGATGATCAGCTAGCTGTAAAGGGTTACAGTGATGCTAGCTTCCAGACCGACCATGATGACTATAGATCGCAGTCGGGGTTCGTATTTTGCATTAATGGTGGTGCTGTGAGCTGGAAGAGTTCGAAGCAAGACACAGTAGCTGATTCTACGACAGCAAAGGAGGCAGCAAAGGAGGCAGTTTGGATCCGCAAGTTCATCACTGAACTTGGGGTGGTTCCTAGCATTGCTGACCCCATTGAGCTCTATTGTGACAACAATGGAGCTATAGCACAGGCGAAGGAACCTCGCTCACACCAGCGGACCAAACACATACTACGGCGCTTCCATCTCATTCGAGAGATCATCGAGAGAGATGTGAAGATTTGTAGAGTACCTACAGAGGCTAACATCGCAGATCCATTGACCAAGGCTTTGGCACAGAGGAAGCATGATGGTCACACTAGGTCATTTGGTCTTAAAGCCTACACTGATTGGCACTAGTGTTAGTAGGAGATTGTTAGCTAGAGCCCTAGAGCCAATCATTTGATGATTGTATTTTGGACTTATTGTATCATATTCTATCTATATAAAAAAAGGCATTTGGTTTTTGGTTATTATACTTACTTGTATTGGTGCCAAATAAATTAAGTATAATAATGTCCTTGAGTAGAAGGTTCTCACCTATATCAATCGGTTAGTTGAACCGATAGTGAGATGATATAGGGAACACTACTCTTAATCATTCCTAGTCGAGTATTAACATTCAGGGACAATGTTAATGCAATAAAACTAGCATGTAGGTCAACTCGATGACTTGATCTCACAAGTCATGGATATAGAGATATCAAGTTGACACATGGGTATGCATTGGAGAATGTATACTGAATGACCCGCCATGAGAAAGTATCATGGATCGTTATATGAGTGTCATATACTTTCTCATGTGGCTATTAGTATGACTACTAGTCCTTAGACCTGAAGTCACCATGGTTCCCTACATAAGGAGTTATGTACTTTGGTTTCGTCAAACGTCACCCGTAACTGGGTGGACTATAAAGGCGATTACTGGGTATGTAACAGATTATGCGGAGGGATGTGAGTGATGTAGATGGGATCTATCCCTCCTATATGACGGGAGAGACATCGGTATTCTTGATAGAGTGAGACCACGAAGTGCATGGCCATGCCCAAATGAGTCAACATGAGATGTTGAGCTCATTTGATCGAGTGAGTCTACTTGGAGTTCAAGATTTAGATTGATTAGAAGATGACACGGTCTGTGTCTCACATTGATCAATCTAGATGTCTAGGATAGAAGGACACTTGTCATATATTGTGAGGAGTCACAATTAGTAGTCACAAGGTGATGTTGGATCTCAACATTCTTGTAACTTGGGTAGTAATGATGTGTTGCTAGATACCGCTCATTACTTATGCTCCTAAATGAGTTTAGGACATTGTCAACGTTACAAGAACCTATAGGGTCACACACTAAGGACAATTAGATGGAGATTAGGTTCATATGATGAACCAAGAGGATTAGATTCATTTGATGAATCAAATTAGATTAAGAGTAATCCTAATTGGGCTAACTTGAGTTGGACTCAAGTTGATTTATCTGTTCAATGAGTCTAATTTAGATTATGACTCATTGAATCAATTTAATTAAATGAATTAGATTCATTATATTAAATTGGCTTGAATTAAATGGTTGGATTAGATCAACCATGAGAGAGATTAAGTCAAGTTTGACTTGACTTGTGAGGAAGAGGAAGAGTCAAGTTTGACTTGACTTTATGCCACATCATTTGAGACTTGGCATTAAGTGGCCAATGATGATGTGCCACATCATCAAGGCACATGTGTGTGCCACCTCATGGAGGTTACATATTCCCTCTTTGATGGCCACTTAATGCATTAATGAGGGGAGTTACACAAATGATGGTGGCCGGCCACTTGATGGCATGATGAGGAGTTTTTCATTTGGTGAGTAATTCACATTCACTCCTTCTTCCTTGAGTTCTTCTTGCTCTCTCCCTCTCCTCTTCTTGCAGTGACCTATCAAGGTGCTAGCACACCTTTGTTTAGGTCTTCTCCACCTAAGTTGTCCGTGTGGATACTTCTAGAGGACCGTACGCTTGACGGTCTAGAGATCCGGCATTTTGGACGAGCGGGATACGCGAAAGGCACGCTTTAAAGGTATAAAAATGTTTTCTTCCTTTGTAGATCTACTGTAGATTGAAGCTTTAAACTCGTACTCGTATTTTCGAAAGTTTTTCTTCGCACGAGATCCAGTGGCATGGGTGATTCGGGGTTTCCGCGACGCGAAAAAGCGGTTTTCGCGGCCCGAAAAACCCAACACGATAGACCCGTCTGGAACAACCGTAACCCCAACTGCACCAATCGCAACAACAATGAAGATGCAAACCCTCCCCCAAGAGTTAGCCTAAGCCGAGAAGATTTAATGGCCATCGCTACCATCATAGCAACCACACTGCAAGGGTTAGTGAATCCCAAGTGCTAACCAGAATCCTAACCCGCCACTAGAATCCCAACCGTGTGGCATTAAGTACTACTATGAGTCTCTTCAAAAGAACAGAGCCCCGACATTTGATGGCAACCCCGACCCAGAAGTTAGTCAAAACTAGATCAAGAATATCGAGACTTAGCTTCGACTAGTAGAAATCCCAAAGGTGTTTAAAGTCGACATCGTGACACCCTTCCTAGAAGATAAGGCACGCAAGTGGTGGGAAATCATTTCACCAGTAATGACTGAACCTAGACCAATGACATGACAATAATTTAAAGAGATGTTCTTGAAGCAGTACTATCCGACTGAGTTTAGGTTACAGAAGCTGAGTGAATTTGAAAATTTTACTCAGGCTCTGGGTATGTTTGTAGTGGAGTACACCTCAAAGTTCAACTCGCTCGGGACCTTTGTCCCAACCATCATAGCAGATGACACCCTGAAGCTACATCACTTCAAGAAGGGTTTGAGTAGCTGAATTCAATCAGCGTTTGCAGTCTACAAGCCAACTAACTTCGCTGGTCTTATGGGAGTAGCCATTAGAGCCGAAACGGACATCAAACGGCATGAAGATGAAGGCAAGAACAAGCGACCCCTCGCGAATCAATCTTCCCCAAGTGAACAAAGGTTAAAATGGGTCAACCTATCAAGTGGCCCACCCAAAGGACCCTCTTGAAGGTGCTGGAATTCCGTTCTGTTTCAATTTCCCTGTGTAAAAATTATACAAGTACAGAACTTTTCCTAGCAACCCACATGTTCGATCAGACATGTGTTTGATCAATCAAGCAAGTTCTTGATGGATCAAAGCATACCTTGATCGAAGTACAAGATCGCTGGCCTCTTGTGTTGTTATTCAAAATCGATACAAAGAAAACTAAACTAATTACGCAGCAGAATCAAAGAACTAGTTGTACCTTTCCTCTATAGGTAAAGACCTCTTGATCTTCTGTTGTATTCCTCTCCTCTTCTTCAACATCGTGTGGGCGACGATCTACCAAGACAAAAAAACCCCCTTCTTCTCTTCTTTGTTTCCAAACCACCGACCACCAAAAGGAGGCTCTAGGATGGGCGCCTTCTCCTCTTCTTCCTCTCCTCCAAGCCACCAGCCCTAAGGTGGAGTTGGAAGAGATTTGTGCCACTGGCCCTATGGTGGAGAAGGAGAACCTTGTGTCGCCGGCCCTAAGTAAGAGAAAAGGAGAACCTTGTGTCGTCAACCCTAAGCAAGAGAAAAGGAGAACCTTGTGCCGCTGGCCCTAACCAAGAGAGTTGTAGAAAACTTATGTTTAGGTTGCGTCACCTCCCCTTTTTATAACCCTTGTCGTCAGTTACAAAGAAAGAAAAGGAACAGAATTCTGTTTAGAAAAAAATCTCCCTTTTATAATCGAATTCTGTTGGGATGGATACGAGGCTTTATATAGAGGCTACAACAGGGACCTAGAGGAGGAATTAGTTTAGGCCTCCTGATGGTCTTGGCCTTCTTGTGTTCAGCCCGAACACTTAACTCAAGTCCATCAATAATAACCTATACCACTAAAGGGTTATTATTGAACTACCACACCAATCTCATATTACAATATGGGCTCCTTCTTATCATGAGTGCATTAATCTCCCTATGTTTAAGATATCGTATGCTCATTAATTAAATGAGTTACTGACAACTCAATTAATTAACATCTGATTCCAAGAGTAGTACCACTCAACTTTATTATCATGCCAGACTAACTCCACCTGTAGGGTTTACATGATAATCCTTATGAGCTCCTCAAGGGTACATCATCAACCTAAATAATTAGGACACAAATTCCTTCTATAATCAACAACACACCATATAAACAGTACTATTTCCCAACTCATCGAGCTTATTTATTTAATGAATAAAAATAAATACTAAGTATACATGCTTGTTATTATATAAGGATTAAGAGGGCGCACATCCATAATAATAGAGATTCTGTTCTTTTATGTAATTAGTATAAATCAAACAACCTCAAACGGTCCTGCTCAATACACACATAGTGTACTAGTGTAATTTTATAGTCAAAACAGACTAATACCAAATTACACTACAACCGTTCCAATGGTTTGTCTCAATCCATCTTGATTGTGAGCTACTATTTATAATTTATAAGGAACCGATAACATGATCTTCTGTGTGACACCACACACCATGTTATCTACAATATAAATTAAATGGACAATTGCATTGACATAAAATGTAAACATTTGACCAAAGTGATTCTCATTTCAAAATATTTCAAAAAAGATGTTCATACAAAATCTAGGCTTATAGTATACATCCCAACAATCTCCCACTTATACTAAAAGACTATGATGCCATAAATGCTGCCATACATCTGATTCCCATCCTCTCAACATGCCTATCAAAATCTCTCGCTGGAAGGGCATTAGTGAAAGGATCTGCCAGATTATCTGCTGATGTAATCTTGGCGACAACAACCTCTCCTCATTTTATGATGTCTCATATCAAGTGGTACTTGCGCTCAATGTGTTTACTTGCCTTATGGGCTTGTAGCTCCTTCGAGTTTGCTACTGCACCACTATTGTCACAATAAATTGTGATAACTTTGGGCAAACCAGGAATCACATCTAAGTCCATCAAGAAGTTTCTGAGCCATACAGCTTCTTTGGATGCCTCAAACGCTGCCACATACTCAGCTTCCATGGTGGAGTCTGAAACGCATTTTTTCTTAATACTCCTCTATACTATGCTCCACCTCCCAAAGTAAACACATACCCCGAGGTTGATTTACTACTGTCCCTATCTGATTGGAAGTCCGAATCCGTGTAACCCACAGGGAGCAAATCATCTACCTGGTAAACCAGCATATAATCTCTAGTCATTTTCAGGTATTTTAATATATGCTTTACGAAAGTTCAATATCCCTGTAATGGGTTACTTTGATATCTGCTAATCATGCCCACAGCAAAATAGATATCTGGTCTCGTACATAGCATTGTATATATTAGGCTTTCTACAGCCGAAGCATAAGGAACTACCTTCATCTCCTCTATCTCCTTTGGTGTCTTAGGACACATCTTTTTAGATGAAGGTACTCCATGCTGAAAAGGTAGAAAACCTTTCTTAGAGTTTTGCATGCTAAAACGAGCTAGGATAGTATCGATGTATGAAGCTTGGGATAAGCACAACATCCTTTTCTTGCGATTCCTTATTACTTTGATCCCAAGAATATGTCCACATTTTCCCAAGTCCTTCATATCAAACTGCTTGGACATCCATACCCTTACGTCTGACAACACTTTTATATTTTTGCCAATGAGCAAAATGTCATCTACGTATAATACAAGAAATACCACCACGTTTTCGTCACTTTTCTTGTATACACAAGACTCGTCCAAACACTTTTTGAATCCATAAGACTATATCACTTCATCAAACTAGATGTTCCAAGATCTCGAAGCTTGCTTCAGTTCATAAATGGACCGATTGAGCTTACATACAAGATGCTCTTTGCACTTCGCAATGAATCCCTCTAGTTGCTTCATATAGATGTTTTCTTCAAGACTTCTGTTAAGGAATACTGTCTTGACATCCATTTACCAAACCTTATAATCCATATGAGCAACAATAGATAAACGAATCTGGATAGACTTAAGCATGGCTACCGGCGAAAATTTTTCCTCATAATCGATTCCCTCTTTCTGAGTATACCCCTTCACAACAAGCCTCACTTTAAAGGTTTCCACCTTCCCGTCTATTCCTCTATTCCTTTTGTAGACTCATTTACATCCAATGGCTTTTACACCATTTGGTGGTTCTACAAGCTCCCAGACCTGATTTGAATACATAGATTCTATTTCAGAGTTCATTGCACTTTACCAAGATGCTGCATCTTTATCTTGGAGTGCTTCATCATATGTCCAGGGATCAACTTCATGTTCACCAGGGATCAAGTCCGAAGACTCTCCCAAAAACATGAATCTATTATGTTGTCTAATAACCCTCCCACTATGATGAGGCACTACCTGTAATTGTGCATCATTTGTGACACGTGTTGTAGTTACTTACGGTATCTCATCTTGTACTGTTGGTACTAAAGTAGAAGTGTCCTCTCTTATTTCCTCAAGAACAATTGTACTTATGGGTTTGTGGTTCATTACATAGTCCTCTTCTAAAAATCAGACATTGGTGCTAGCAATGATCTTTTGATCTTTAGGACTATAAAACAAACCACCTTTCATTCCTCTAGGATATCCCACGAACAAGCAAACTTCTGTACGTGATTCCAACTTATCAGTGTCTCCCTTCAGTACATGTGTTGGACTACCCCAAATCCGAATGTGTTTCAAACTAGGCTTATGCCCGTTCCACAATTATGTGGGAGTAGAGGGTACTGATTTAGAAGGTACCAAGTTCAGAATGTACACCGTCATTTCCATAGCATATCCCCAAAATAAATTTGGTAATTCTAAATAACTCATCATTGATTTAACCATCTCTATAAGATTCCTATTCCTTCATTCCACCACACCATTCTGTTGGGGTGTATCAGGTGCAGACAATTGGGATTGAATCCTAGCCTCTAATAAGTAACTCCTAAACTCTCCTAAGAAGTACTCTCCACCACGATCAGACCATAGTGTCTTGATACTTTTACCATGACGTTTCTCCACATCAGCCTTTTACTCTTTGAACTTATTAAAGCACTCAGACTTGCGGTGCATCAAGTAAATGTACCCATATCTCAAATAGTCATCTATAAACGAGACAAAATATTTGAAATCACCTCTTGCTTGGATAGTCATAAGCCCACACAAATCAGAATGGACTAATTCCAACACTTCTTTGGCTCTATACTCCTTTGCCTTAAAAGGCCTCCTGTGTTGGGATTTTTGAGCCACAAAAACTGCTTTTGCGTTGCGGAAACCCCGAAATCTCATGCCACCAGATCCGTGCGAATATTAAAATTTTACATGTACAAGTTTTCTAATCTTAGATCTACTTTAGATCTAAGGTTTAGGAGTTTATACCTTTGATGCGAAGCCCTTCGCTTATCCCACTCGTCCAAGGTTCGCCGGATCTCAAGGGTGTCAAGTGAACACCCCTCTATGTGTATCCACACGAACAAAAGGTGGAGAATAAACCTTAGAGTGTGCTAGCACCCTTGAAGGTTTCGGCCAAGGTGGAGGAGAGGGAGAGAAGAAAAAGCAAGGAGGAAGAAGATGAAGCCTTGAATAGCACACAAAAGCAATCAACACCACTAAAGTGGCCGGCCACTTCAAGAAGGGTTTTTAAACTCCATAGAATGCCAAGAGTCACAACTCTTGATCTCCCTCATGAGGTGGCACACACATGTACTATCCTTGATTATGTGGAACATCATCATTGGCCCACTTAATGCCAACTAACAAATGAGGTGGTAATGGTCAAGTCAAACTTGACCTTTCATCTTCCCTCTCAAGTCAAGTCAAACTTGACCACTTCTCTCCCATGGTTGATCAAATCTAACCATTTGATTCAAATCAATTTAATATAATGAATCTCTATTCATTGATTAAATTGATTCAATGAAACATAATCTAAATTAGATCCATTGAACACATGAATCAAATCGAGTCCAACTCAATTAGTTTAATTTGGATTACTCTTAATCCAATTTGGTTCATCATATGAACCTAATCCTCTAGGTACATCAAATGAACCTAATCTCCATCTAATTGCCCTTTGTGTGTGACCCTATAGGTTCTTGTAATGTTGGCAATGCTCCTAAACCCATTTAGAAGTATAAGTAATGAGCGGTATCTAGCAACACATCATTACTACCCAAGTTACAAGAATGTTGAGATCCAACATCACCTTGTGACTACTAATTGTGACTCTTCACAATATATGACAAGTGTCCTTCTATCCTTGACACCTAGAGTGATCAATGTGAGGCATAGACCGTGTCATCCTCTAATCAATCTAAATCTTGAACTACAAGTAGACTCACTTTAATCAAATGAGCTCAATATCTCATATTGACTCACTTGGGCATGGCCATGCACTTAGTGGTCTCACTCTATCAAGAATAACGATGTCACTCCCGTTATATAGGAGGGATAGATCCCATCTACATCACTCACATCCCTCCGCATAATTTGTTACATACCCATTAATCGCCTTTATAGTCCACCCAGTTACGGGTGACGTTTGACGAAGCCAAAGCATGCAACTCCTTATGTAGGGAACCATGGTGACTTCAGGTCCAAGGACTAATAGTCATACTAATAGCCACATGAGAAAGTATATGAAACTCATATAACGATCCATGATACTTTCTCATGGCAGGTCATTCAATATACATTCTCCAATGCATACTCATGTGTCAACTTGATATCTCTATATCCATGACTTGTGAGATTAAGTCATCGAGTTGACCTACATGCTAGTCTCGTCGCATTAACATTGTCCCTGAATGTTAATACTTGACTAGGAATGATTAAGAGTAGTGTTCTCTATATCATCTCACTATCAATTCAACCAATCGATGATATAGATAAAAACCTTCTACTCAAGGACATTATTATACTTAGTTATTTGGCACCAATACAAGTAAGTATAATAACCAAAAAGAAATGCCTTTATATACATAGGAATATGATATAATAAGTCCATACAACAATTATCATATGATTGGCTTTAGGGCTCTAACTAACATCTTGGTCATTTTTCCTTTCAAGCAAGACTCGTAGGTCGGAAAGTTTTCCACTACCAATGAACCCAAAGGTCCATCGACTATTAACCTTTGAATCCTACTCAAGTTAATATGATCCAACCTTAGATGCCAAAGATATGTTTTGTTCATTTCCAAAGGTTGCTTTCTCTTATTAGAATTAGAAGATGTGTTATTAATTTCCATTTGTTGCATCATGGGAGTTATTGGATTAAGAGTATACAAATTGCCAACCAACACACTAGAATAGATAACCACCCTATTTTTCTTGACAACCACTTTGTCATCAAAAGAAATAGAATATCCATCCATAAATAATTTAGAAACTGAAATCAAGTTCTTTCTAAAACATGGTACGTAAAGATAATTTTTTAAAATCAAAGTTTTATTCCTATCAAAAGATAAATAAACATCTCCCACTGCAACAGTCGTCACTCTCGTAGCATAGCTCATGTAGATGGTGATCTCCCCTTCATGTAGTCGTCTGGTTTCCTGGAACCCCTATAATGAATTGCAGACATGATCAGTCGCTTCCGTGTCTGCACACCAGGTACCGATAGATAGCACCGCTAAACATGTTTCAACAACTAATGAATAAGATATACCTTTATTATTCTCCTTTCTGTGAGGACAGTCCACCTTCCAATGTCCAAGACTGCTTGCATGTGAAGCACTTACCTTTCAGCTTCTTCACACCTGCCTGCGGCCCAGTCCCTTGAGATCGAATCACTTTCTTTGCCGAACCAACATGTTTCTTCTTCTTCTTTCCGCCTTTCGGCTTAGATGCAGAAACGTTTTCAACAATGTAAACTTGAGAACTTTGACGAAATAGCCCTTCTGTCGCTTGGAGTTCTGTCAGAAGTTCCGCCAATGAATAAACCCTTTTGTTCATGTTGTAGTTTAGGTGGAACTGCTCAAAACTCTTGGGCAGCATTTGGAGAAAGATATCGACCTGGGTTTCCCCATCGATTTCAGCTCCAAGGATTTCCATCTCATTCAAATGAGCCATCATCTTGAGGATATGATCCCTTACAGGTGTTCCCTCAGTCATGGTAGTTGTCATTAAGTTTCTCATGGCCTCCTGCCTGGCAGCCTGATTCTGGTGTCCGAAGAGTTCCTTGAGATTGAGCATCATGTCATAGGCAGTGGGTATGGCCTGATGCTAAAGTTGTAGTACATTTGACATAGAAGCCAAAATGTAACACCGCGTCATCTCATCTGCCTTGACCCATTTTATATGTCTCTCTATCTCCTTTTCACTAGAATTCTTATCAAGCATGCTAGGACAGACCTCAAGAAGTATGAACTTGTATTCTTCAGCAGTTAAGACAATGTCCAAGTTCTGTTTCCAATCAATATAATTTAGACCAGTAAGTTTATTTTCTTTTAAAATAACAGCAAGAGCATTGAAAGCCACTTTGTTATCCTGAGAATCACAACATAAAATATTTGGTAAAAACTTTAGAATTTAAAATAATATTGATTCCTCAAATAATATAATCTAAATTCACCAACACCTCAAAACACCATGAATTTTGTATGTCACGATAGTGTAGACGTATACTAATTCAAACATTTGTAAGAGGAGGTTTTACCCATTAATTTTATTATCTTGTCAACCTAACTTTATGACAAATAAAATTAATTGTTGGTTCATTTTCAGTCACACAAATATTAGCAGTGACTTCGATGGGGAGGATACTATTAAATGTGCCTAAGTATATATCATTACTTGATACTTAGTCCATTAATTAAGATTGTGGCCCTTCAGATGGAAAAGATCACATACCTAAATAATTTCCTATCATCATCCATAGAGGAAGTTTGATCTAGTGATCCACAAACAAACTCATCCGATATGGAGGAAGGCACTTAAAGCCAACGCGCAAGTTTAAATGCATCACTTACAAACCAGTAATGGATACCGTGGAATTTATTTAAATAATCCTTCTCCTACTTAGTTATTTAAATTGAGGAATTTTAACATGCACACACATCACAGCACATAAACACAGCATTACAGCACATAAAACAGCATATAAAGGAAATAAATATGAAAATAAAATTTCCAATTATTATGGCCTCATCCATCGTTGTCCTCCAATATGTCGCCAATGGATCAAGCCGTCACGTCTATCTTGCTTCCGTCATCGCCGCGCCTCTGGTCCTCAAAATAGCACCACGCATAGCAAGGATACAAACCGCAACAAAAAAATAAAAATTTATATGTATTGATTCTATATTCCACAAAGGAATTTACATGTAATTTAGATTGGACAGAATGTAAAAAATAATACATCAACCGGTTGTATTTAATTATTACAATCATGCACACACATCCCAACCTCGACATGCCCGAGGGTTAAAATTATACACAAACACACAAAGCCATAATAGTTGGACCTAGGATGCCTGCAACCACAGAGTTAATCTTTCTTGCACATCCTACTATTATCCTGCCTAAACTTATATATGAGCAGTGTATAATTTAACCGAAAACCAATCACACGGAGTCAGAAAACTTGCTCTGATACCACTTGAAAGTGCTGGAATTCCGTTCTATTTCAATTTCCCTGTACAAAAATTGTACAAGTATAGAACTTTTTCTAGCAACCCGCGTGTTTGATCAGACATGTGTTTGATCAATCAAGCAAGTTCTTGATGGGTCAAAGCACACCTTGATCGAAGTACAAGATCGCTGGCCTCTTGTATTGGTATTCAAAATCGATACAAAGAAAACTAAATTAATTACGCAGCGGAATCAAAGAACTAGTTATACCTTTCCTTTGTAGGTAAAGACCTCTTGATCTTCTGCTGTATTCATCTCCTCTTCTTGGACATCGTGTGGGCGATGATCTACCAAGACAAAAGAACCCCCCTTCTTATCTTCTTTATTTCCAAACCGTCGGCCACCAAAAGGAGGCTCTAGGATGGGCGCCTTCTCCTCTTCTTCCTCTCCTCCAAGCCGTCGGCCCTAAGGTGGAGTTGGAAGAGATTTGTGCCACCGGCCCTATGGTGGAGAAGGAGAACCTTGTGCCACCAGCCCTAAGCAAGAGAAAAGGAGAACCTTGTGCCGCTGGCCCTAAGCAAGAGAAAAGGAGAACCTTGTGTCGTCGACCCTAAGCAAGAGAGTTGTGGAAAACTTATGTTTAGGGGGCGCCATCTCCCCTTTTTATAACCCTTGCCGTCGATTACAAAGAAAGAAAAATAACAGAATTCTGTTTAGAAAAAATCTCCCTTTTATAATCGAATTCTGTTGGGATGGATGCGAGGCTTTATATAGAGGCTACAACCGGGACCTAGAGGAGGAATTGGTTTAGGCCTCCTGATGGGCTTGGCCTTCTTGTGTTCGGCCCGAACACTTACTTCAAGTCCATCAATAATAACTCATACCACTAAAGGGATATTATTGAACTACCACACCAATTCCATATTACAATATGGGCTCCTTCTTATCATGAGTGTGTTAATCTCCCTGTGTTTAAGATATCGTATGTCCGTTAATTAAATGAGTTACTAACAACTCAATTAAGTAACATCTAATTCCAAGAGTAGTATCACACAACTTTTTTATCATGCCGGACTAAGTCCACCTGCAGGGTTTACATGATAATCCTTATGAGCACCTCAAGGGGGCATCATCAACCTAAATAATTAGGACACAGATTCCTTCTATAATCAACAACACATCATATAAATAGTACTATTTCCTAACTTATCGGGCCTATTGATTTAACAAATAAATCTCACCCATTGATAAGTTAAAGAAATAAATACTAAGTATACGTGTTTATTATTATATAGGGATTAAGAGGATGCACATCCATAATAATAGAGGTTCTGTTCTTTTATGTAGTCAGTACAAATCAAATAACCTCAAACGGTCCTACTCAATACACACATAGTGTACTAGTGTAATTTTATAGTCAAGACGGACTAATACCAAATTACACTACAACCGTTCCAATGGTTTGTCCCAATCCATTTTGTTTGTGAGCTACTATTTATAATTTATAAGGAACCAATAACATGATCTTTTGTGTTGCACCACACACCATGTTATCTACAATATAAATTAAATAGACAACTGCATTGACATAAAATGCAAACATTAAACCAAAGTTATTCTCATTTCAAAATATTTTTAAAAAGATGTTCATACAAAAGCTAAGCTTATAGTATACATCCCAACACCTCTATTACTTTGCCCACCCAAAGCATTAAGTCATGTCATACTTGTAACTTCAGACATCTTGGAGAATGTCGTAGGATTTCTGGTGCATGCTTCAACTGTGGGAAGATGGGGCATCGAATTGCGGATTGTCCTAAACCCAAGAAACAAGGGGCGGTATCAATTTCTGTTGCGGTCCAGAATAAACCAAAGGAGAATAAGCCCAATGCTCAGTTGTTCACTATGACTCAAGAAGAGGTGGAAGACGCAAGTGATGTGGTGGCAAGTACCATTTTAATCAACAAAATGACTGCCTATGTATTGTTTGATTGTGGTGTCACTCATTCTTTTATATCTAAAAGATTCACTATGAAGTTAGGACTCAAAGACAAAATACTTAGTGAACCATATGTTAGAATCGGTTGAGCTAGAGAGGGGTGAATGGCTCACTTCATTTTCTTGATCAACTTGATTTTGCGCAGTGGAAACTTGAAGGCAATGCTAACTCGAATATTTACTTGGTATCCACCTCCCCAAGGAGGTGACTAGTCCAAGGATCCACACCACTCACACTCTTCCACTATCAAAAGCCCTCCTTCTCGGAATCACACCGAAGGTGGAGAAACCTTACACAATTACAACCCTCCCTCTCCAAAGTAAAGAATCACACTCACCACAATGAAGAAGAAAAGAAATATTACAGACTTTAGGAAAGGCTTCTTCTTCGCTGCGTGAGATTTGAGAAAGTAGCGAGAGGGAGATTCCGAACTTGAGCACCTTTTGAAGATCTTGAGCACTTGAGAGAGTTGAGACATTGGAAAGCAATGGAACAGTGTTTCTTTGTTTTCTTTTTCTTCCATGCCTTTAAACGTTGAGAAAACTAGTCGTTTCTCACGTAGCCGTCGCCGTGAATCGATCGGAGTCATATTTGGATCAATTCATAAGTATCCGTTGGAAACCATCGCGTCACGATCAACGGTGTAGATTGATTCACTTGAGTTTGAATCGATCGGTGCAATTCTTGAATCGATTCTGACCACTGCTCGTGAGTTCGCAGCTTTGTGAATCGATCGCCCGATCGATTGAGTAACCTCAATCGATCGGATGATCGATTCAAGGGAAATCTGTGCTTCGCACAGAGGCTTCCTGGATCGATCGATCGATCGATTGGATTGCCCCAATCGATCGGCCGATCGATCCAGAAGCATTCTGTACGTCGCACAGAAGCTTCCTGAATCGATCGTTGGATTGATTGGTTTTCCCCAATCGATCAGTTGATCAATCCAGAAGCATTCTGTGCTTCGCACAGAAGCTTCCTGGATCGATCGATCGATCGATTGGTTTTCCCCAATCGATCGGATGATCGATCCAGAAGCACTCTGTGCTTCGTGCAGATCCTTCCCAATCGATCAACCGATCGATTGGCTTCCTTCCAATCGATCGGCTGAATGATCCAGAGGCATTCTGCCTCGCAGTCGTGTCTAAATCATTTTTCCAATCAATTTCTGATACGTGAGGGATCATGCATCCAGCTTTATGACCTGCAGGAACTTCTCTTGCCAAGAATCCGGTCCTCGACCTTCTTGGACTTCTCTTGCCTTGCATCCGGTCTTCTGACCTGCAAGGATTCTTTTGCCAAGAATCCGGTCCTCGACCTTCTTGGACTTCTCTTGCCTTGCATCCGGTCTTCCGACCTGCAAGAACTTCTCCTGCAAACTCACACTGTATGTTAGATCCAATGTATTAACCTAAACTTAAATAATTGTCAACACATTGAAACTTCCAAGGCATGATTGCACCAACAATCTCCCCCTTTTTGATGTTTGACAATCTATTTAAGTTTAGGCCAATTTCCAATATACCATAATAGTACAATTGATAAATAATGATTGTAACAACGTTGAAAAATCATAAGCAGTAAGTATGAGCATACACAGTAAGCTTGAGTTTCAATTTAAATTTTATTTAGCATGAAACTTCAACATATATCTCCCCCTTTGTCAAATATCAAAAAACAGAGCTCCCCCTCAACATGTGCACTAAGAAAACACAATAACCCAAGGAGTACTCCCCCTAAACCACACAGATATTAACAAAATGTAACCACGTGAGTTGTAGAAACAAAATAAAGGATAGATATAAAACTCAATAATTTGTACAATAGAGTTTACATAACATAAGGACTCCATAAGTCGATGACCAAAAGAGAGTTCACATAAGGACTCCATAACAACCATCCATAAGTCGTACAAGAACATATCACAAGGAGACATAAAACTCGATAAGATCATCGCCCGAAGGAGGGGGATCAGCAGCAACAGGAGGAGGAGCCGAAGTAGTAGCTGGAGCAAGAACCGCCTCAGTGTCAGCACCAGCAGCATCCTCAGCCTGGGGAACGGGAGCTGTGGAGGGAGCAGACTGAGACGGATTACCCGTCACCCAGGAGCTCACTAAATCCACTAATGTATCCATAGTCGCCTGCATCGAAGTCTGTCGATGGACCATGGTCTCCATCATGGAACGCAGGTCGGCTACCTCCATGGTCAGCTCCTCCAGGCGAGTGTCGACAATCTCCTCGAATGTCGGAGAAGCTGGCTCGGGGATATCCTCCTCAACATCATCTGCCGCAGGAACCAATGCCTGTGCATCCCCCCTGCGGCGAGCCCTGGGTCCCTCACCAAAAGCACGTCCATCGCGCCATCGAACTCCCACTGGACCACCAACTAAGCCCATCTTCGTGAAGGAGCGGGAAGAAATCCGAGAATAAGCCACAGTCATGTGCTCCAGCCGTCCCCGGGAGACATCTATCTTTTGGGACTCCAGCCAATCTGTGATAAGATGCCCGAAAGGCATATGGATTGTCTGCTGCACGGGATGAGTAAAATGAACGCTGCAATGAAAGATGTTCAGAGCGATGTTGATGTCAAGGGAATGACGAATGGCATTGAGGGCAAACATGTGAGGAGGTTGCAGAGTGGCTAAGGCACGAGAAACAATGGGGAAAAGGAAGTTGATGATCACTTTAAACAAGGCATTGTTTTCAGCCGACAACTCAAGCGAAGAGAATTTTGTGATTTGAGCATTTGGTCCATCCGGACGAGGACGACCAAAAAGAAACTGATGCATGGATGCAATGCTGATATGCTCAAAAGGTGGAGGCAGCTCATCTGAAAGAGTGGGATAAAAGATAAAATCATTGTTGGATGGTAGGCAGTCAAGGAAAGATCGCAGAATCTCATAAGAGAAGTCCAAGCTCCGTTTCGCAACATGAGTGCGATAATTTACACCATCAGAAGTGTGTAAATTATTATAAAATTTGGAGACAAGACCTACATTTACATCCCTCTCACAGGTCAACAAAGAGTCAAGTTTATAATGCTTGAACCGATTATAGGTATCAAAGCAAGAGGACCTATAGTATTGCAAATCAACGGATCTAGGGGTTATAAGTTTGAAGGTGTTTTTGCTAAAGGCTTGTTGCATTGCAGCATTTGGAAATCTCGGATCAGTGGGAGGTTGAGGGCGTGAGGAAGGTACAGACGATCCTTCGCCCGATTCATGAACCTTTTGTTTCTTTCTGTGGGGTAAAAAAAATGGCACACGGTTTGGCAGTGCAACAGGGAAGGATATGCAAAAATGCAAGGGCAATGCAGATAATGCAGATAATGCAATGCATGAGGGAAAATGCAATGCACAAAGACACACAAGACACATATAGATTAGGTCAAATATAGGAACAAAAACCCAAAAAAAAATAAGAGGAGAGCAAAGAAATTTACTTAGGGTTAGGGTTTTGAGTCTTCATGTTCTTTGAGCATGCGGAGATGAGGAAAAAGGTAGCCCAGTACGTCGAGAGAGAAGAGCAGAACCGGAAGAGAAGTGGAAGAGCTCCCCTTCGCCGAAGAAACCCATCGGAGTGAACGAGCGAGGCAGACGGAAGAATCGCCTGGAAAATTGCCTAGGGCAAGACAGCGTCGAGAGAGAGAAAAGGAAGAGATGAGAATAAGTGGATCGATTCGGATTTAGGGGTTTAAGACGGGTTTTAAGTTCTCAATCGATCGACCGATCGATTGAGAGCAGGTGAATCGATCGGTCGATCAATTCACGAAGCTTCTGTGAAAATTTGGAGATGTGTCTCAATCGATCCAACGATCGATTCAACCGGGATGAATCGATCCATTGATCGATTAAAAAGCCTTCTGTGAAAATTGAAAGGGTGTCCCAATCGATCCATTGATCGATTCAAATGCACTAAATCGATCCGTTGATCGATTCAATTGCTCTCTGGAAAGTCGAAACTGTGTTTCAATCGATCCATTGATCGGTCGAAACGCGCTGAATCGATCCATCGATCGATTCAGACGCTCTCTGTGATGAAAAAAAAGCGGCCCAATCGATTAATTGATCGATTGGGAAGGCTGATATGTCTGCATTTCTGAAAACTTTCATATCCAAAGATTGGAAATGCACAAATAATTGGACACGCCTCTAAAAATCAGGAGATTTTGTGTAGTCACTATATATGTCTCATATTATCAAGGAAAAATAAAGTTTGACATAAATTGATTCTTCTTAGCGAAAACTTACACAAAATCGAAAAGTGTCAAGAACTTTAATACTTTGAGTAAGTATGTATCCAATTGTTCAATGATAACTCTCATTCAATACCAACCTTCAATCAAGGTGTCAAACAAAAATTTTATACATACTGTAAATTTGAAATTTCCAATCATAATCATAGGGCAAAGTGCACATGATTTGTGCACCTGCTTTCCCTATGATTGGACAAATGAATGTTTCATATGAAAACCACTTTTCTTGACCAAAATAATGCATCATAACAAGCATCATGACCAAGATAAATATCCCTAACCTCTCACCCCATCTAAATCATATTAAGAGGACAATCCATGTTCTTGTGAGAGGCAATGTTAAGGTGAATAAACCTTAAAGAACTCTACCTATGAAGTGATCATGGAGGATTTGATTTAATCAATACAACACATTCCCAATTCCCTTCTAAGAAAGCTAAATTCAACTTCGGGAAGAGGTTTAGTGAAGATATCAGCTAAGTTTGATTTTGATCCAACATAATTTAAAATGATATCACCTCGAGTGACATGATCACGAATAAAATGATGTTTAACCTCTATGTGTTTCGTTCTTGAATGATGAACGGGATTTTTGGTCAAGTTGATTGTACTCACATTATCACAAAGAACTTGAACATTGTTATAAGTAAGTTTATAGTTCTCTAGAGTATGATTCATCCACAATAATTGTGATACACACTCTCCCATGGCAATATATTCCGCTTCGGTTGTGGAGAGAGCTACACAATGTTGTTTTCTACTTGACCAACTTACCAAAGAGAACCCTAGAAATTGACAACTACCACTCGTACTTTTGCGATCCAATTTGCATCCGGCATAATCGGAATCGGTATAGCCCACTAGGTCAAAAGTTTCGGTTCTAGGATACCAAAGACCAACATTTTGAGTTCCCTTGAGATAACGAAGAATTCGCTTAATGGCACTCAAATGCGACTCCTTGGCACAAGATTGATACCGTGCACATATACCTACGGCAAAAAGTATGTCGGGTCTACTAGCCGTAAGATAGAGAAGACTCCCTATAGCACTACGATACATCTTGGAGTCAACTTCTTTCCCCTCAACATCTTTATCCAATTTAGTACTAGTGGCCATGGGAGTAGATATTTCCTTTGCATTTTCCATTCCAAATTTCTTAAATAGCTCTTTAACATATTTAGATTGATGAATGTAAATGTCTTCTCTTGTTTGCTTAATTTGTAACCCTAAGAAAAATGTCAATTCACCAACCAAACTCATTTCAAATTCACTCTCCATGTGATTAATCAATTCATTTAAATAATCTTTATTTGTAGAACAACAAATAATGTCATCTACATATACTTGGGCCACAAACATATCATTACCACTATTTTTCAAGAATAAAGTGGGATCAATTTTTCCTCTATGAAACCCTTTTGATACTAGAAATGTTGACAATCGTTCATACCAAGCCCGAGGAGCTTGTTTTAGCCCATATAAGGCCTTTTTAAGTTTATATACATGATTTGGACACTCTAAATTTTCAAACCCCGGTGGTTGCTCAACATATACCTCTTCTTTTATAACACCATTCAAAAATGCTGATTTTACATCCATTTGGTACAATTTGAACCCTTTGTGGGCGGCAAATGCCAACATCATCCTAATTGACTCCAATCTTGCTACGGGTGCATAAGTTTCATCATAGTCTAACCCTTCTACTTGATTAAAACCCCTAGCAACCAATCTAGCTTTGTTTCTCACAACTATCCCCTTATCATCAAGTTTGTTTCTAAAAACCCATTTTGTATCAATAATCGATTTGTTTGTAGGCCTAGGAACTAAATCCCAAACTTGACTTCTCTCAAATTGAGATAGCTCATCTTGCATTGCTAAAATCCAATCGGGATCAAACAAGCATCATCAATGGTTTTTTGTTCTATTTGAGATATCAAGGCAATTTGGCTTCCTTCATTTCTAAAGTAAGATCGAGTTCTCACTCCTTGAGTGATGTCTCCTACTACTTGATCTAAGGGATGATTTACATGAATCCTAGTAGGTCTTAATTCTTGATTTATTATAGTTTCGGGTTCAAGTGGCAAAGATTCATTCTTCTCACCATCACTTTCTTGACCTTGATGATCTACTCCATCCAATGTTAACTTCTCTAACTCAAAACACATTTCTTCATCGTTTGTTCTTATAGAGTTCAAGGAAGGATTTTCTTCAAAGACAACATTTAGTGATTCTTCAACTAATTTTGATCTTTTGTTGTAAATTCAGTACGCCTTGCTATGACTTGAGTAACCTACAAGGATCCCCTCATCCGCCTTAGCGGAAAACTTTCCCAAGTGATCTTTGGTGTTTAGAATATAGACCTTACACCCAAACACTCTAAGATGCTTAATTGTAGGTGGTTTACCAAACCACAACTCATGAGATGTTTTTCCTAGAAACCTATGTATTAATGTTCGATTTTGCACATAACATGTCGTATTAATTGCTTCGGCCCATAGGAAGCTATGAAGTGAATATTCATTTAACATGCTTCGAGCGGCCTCTTGCAAAATCCTATTTTTCCTCTCAACAACTCTGTTTTGTTGAGGAGTCCTAGGGGTGGAAAATTCATGTTTATATCCTTTTTCTATACAAAAAGTTGTGAATCTATCATTTTCAAACTCACCTCCATGATCACTTCTTATCTTGTTTATCTTATGAGTCTTTTCATTTTCTACTCTATTACAAAAAGCAATCAAGGTATCTAGAGTTTGATCCTTATGTTTCAAGAAAAACACCCATGTATATCTAGTGTAATCATCCACAATCACAAAGCAATATCTACTACCATTTAAAGAAATATATTTACTACTATCAAATAAATCCATGTGAATGAGCTCTAAAGCATTTGAGGTACTTACAACATTTTTACCTTTATGAGTAGCTTTGGTTTGCTTACCCATTTGACATGCATCACATATTTTGTCTTTTTGAAACTTCAACTTTGGCAATCCTTGCACCAACTCCTTCTTTGAAAGGTTTTTGATATTCTTCATGTTGGTGTGAGCAAGTCTCCGGTGCCAAAGCCACGTCTCCTCTTCTTTAGACATGAGACACTTAGCAAACACATTAGTAGCACCAAATAGTTCAACTTGATAAATATTCTCTCTTCTATGGCCTATGAGAATATTGGTGTTTAGTTCACTATGCTTGATTAGGCATTGAGATGAGTTGAACTCAACTCCATAACCCGAATCACATAGTTGACTAACACTTAAAAGATTAAAAATCATGCCTTTCACTAATAACACATTTTTTATTACAAATTTTTCCAAAATTCTAATATCTCCAATTCCTATAACTTTTAATTCACCACTATTACCAAAAGAAACGATACCTGTACTTTTGTGTCTAAATGATGAAAATTTTGAAGAATCCCCCGTCATATGCTTAGAACATCCACTATCTACGAACCATGTTGTTGGATGCTCCCCCTTGGCGCATGCCTGTTTAAACACGATAAACCAAATTTTTTGGTACCCAAACCTTGGGTCCGGTAGCATCAATAACAAATTGCTTGGGTACCCAAGCTTGAACAAACTTAACTCTTGAAGCATGATTTCTACTAATTAGAGACATGAATTTAACTTCCTTATCTTGTGATTTAAAACCTAGTCCCGCTTTGTTATACACACCCCTTTGAGCTCCTAGAATCATGTCTAAATACTTTGAGCTTGAAATAAATTTTTCTAGAGCACATCTAAGATCATCAACTTGTAATTTCAACGATACATTTTCTTTTTTAAGATCATCAAAATCATTTTTGTCATTTTCATGAAGCATGCAAGTTTCACATGACACAATTTCATTTTTAAATGATTTCAAGTCATTTTGCAATTTCTTAACCTTCCCTTTTGATTTAGCTAGTGCGTTGGTTAAGCATGCAATGGTGGCATACATCTTATCAAGCTTGGGAGAAATTACCTCATCATCACTAGATGATGACTCACTTGAAGACTCCACATCCTCTCCATGACTATCTTCATCTTCACTATCTTCAACATGGCTTAAGGCCATGAGAGCCATGTGTTTTGAGCTCTTCCTTTCATCTTCTTCCGATGAGCTTGACGATGAGTCATCCCATGTGGCTTTCAAAGCCTTCTTCTTTTTCTTGATCTTTTCCTCTTGCTTCTTCAACTTTGGACACTCCGTTTTGTAGTGCCCCTTTTTCTTGCATTCATAGCAAATAACATCGTTCTTAGTCTTAGAATCCACAAGAGATTTAACTTTTCTCTTTTCATCATTGAAAATTTTCTTGACATCCTTTTTGTCAAACTTCCTTGAATGTCTCATCATTCTTCGAACAAAGTTTGTCATTTCACTAGATGATAGCTCTTCATCACTATCACTATCACTAATTTGTTCAGATTCGGAAGATGACTCCTTCTTCTCCTTTTTCTTTTCCTTGTGCTTATTTTTGCTCTTTTCACCTGCAACCAAAGCTATACCTTTCTCTTTGTGGCTTGTGTTAGCTTGCTCATGTAATTCAAGTTCACAAAACAATTCATCCAACTTTACTATTGACAAATCCCTTGATACCTTATAGGCAACCACCATGGATGACCATAATGAGTTTCTTGGGAAGGATTTTAAAGCATACCTTATGAGGTCTCGGTTCTCTACACTCTCTCCAACTGAATGAAGACTGTTTAGGAGTTCCTTGAACCTCCCATGTAGTGAACTTACTGTTTCTCCCTCCTTCATTGTGAAATTTTGGAGTTGGTTTATCAAGAGATCTCTCTTTGCAATTCTTGAATCCTTGGTGCCTTCATTTAGCTCAATGAGCTTGTCCCATAAATCCTTGGAACTTTTGAAAGGTCCAACCTTGTTGAGTTGTTCCGAGCTTAATCCACATTGGAGAGTCACAATCGCCTTTGCATTTGCTTGAGCCTTCATTTTTTGTTCAACAGTCCACCTTGATGATTCAAGCATTCTTCCATTTTCGGTTGGCGCCGTGAATCCCTCCGTGATTGAGAACCACATGTCAATCTCCATCATAAGATAGTGTTCCATACGGCTCTTCCAATACGCGAAATTACTGCCTTCATAGAATGGTGGTCGTGAAGTGCTATGTCCCTCCTTCAAAGACATCTTGTAGCTCTTTAATTTGTGCTTTCTTGGCAATGAATCCTCAAAAGCAAACCAACGCTCTGATACCACTTGTTAGGATCGGTTGAGCTAGAGGGGGGGGGGGTGAATGGCTCACTTCGTTTTCTTGATCAACTTGTTTTTGCACAGCGGAAACTCGAAGGCAATGTTAACTCGAATATTTACTTAGTATCCACCTCCCCAAGGAGGTGACTAGTCCAAGGATCCACACCACTCACACTCTTCCACTATCAAAATCCCTCCTTCTCGGAATCACACCGAAGGTGGAGAAGCCTTACACAATTACAACCCTCCCTCTCCAAAGTAAAGAATCACACTCAACACAATGAAGAAGAAAAGAAATATTACAGACTTTAGGAAAGGCTTCTTCTTCGCTGCGTGAGATTTGAGAAAGTAGCGAGAGGGAGATTCCGAACTTGAGCACCTTTTGAAGATCTTGAGCACTTGAGAGAGTTGAGACCTTGGAAAGCAATGGAACAGTGTTTCTTTGTTTTCTTGTTTCTTTTCTTTTTCTTCCATGCCTTTAAACGTTGAGAAAACTAGCCGTTTCTCACGTAGTCGTCGCCGTGAATCGATCGGAGTCATATTTGGATCGATTCATAAGTATCCGTTGGAAACCATCACGTCATGATCAACGACGTAGATTGATTCACTTGAGTTTGAATCGATCGGTGCAATTCTTGAATCGATTCAGACCACTGCTCGTGAGTTCGCAGCTTTGTGAATCGATCGGATGATCGATCCAAGGGAAATCTGTGCTTCGCACAGAGGCTTCCTGGATCGATCGATTGGATTGCCCCAATCGATCGGCCGATCGATCCAGAAGCATGCTGTGTGTCGCACAGAAGCTTCCTGAATCGATCGTTGGATCGATTGGTTTTCCCCAATCGATCAGCTGATCGATCCAGAAGCATTCTGTGCTTCGCACAGAAGCTTCCTGGATCGATCGCTCGATCGATTGGTTTTCCCCAATCGATCGGATGATCGATCCCGAAGCACTCTATGCTTCGCGCAGATCCTTCCCAATCAATCAACCGATCAATTGGCTTCCTTCTAATCGATCGACTGATCGATCCAGAGGCATTCTGCCTCACAGCCGTGTCTAAATCATTTTTAATCGATTTCTGATACGTGAGGGATCATGCATCCAGCTTTATGACCTGCAGGAACTTCTCTTGCCAAGAATCTGGTCCTCGACCTTCTTGGACTTCTCTTGCCTTGCATTCGGTCTTCTAACCTGCAAGGATTCTTTTGCCAAGCATCCGGTCCTCGACCTTCTTGGACTTCTCTTGCCTTGCATCTGGTCATCCGACCTACAAGAACTTCTCCTGCAAACTCACACTGTATGTTAGATCCAACGTATTAGCCTAAACTTAAATAATTGTCAACACATTGAAACTTCCAGGGCATGATTGCACCAACACCATATAGAGTAGCTATGCCCACTAATAAGGCCATCAAAATTCATAAGTTACATCGAAGCTGTCAAGTCAATATTGGTTGTCATACATTCAAAGTTGATCTAATTCAACTAGACATGGTTGAGTTTTATGCCATTCTTGGAATGGATTGGTTGGCCAAGAACCACGCATTAGTGGATTGCCACAAGAAGAATGTCAAACTTCGGACTTCAAGCCAAGAAGAAATCATCTACCATGACAAGGCCAAGGAAAAGAGATTACTCCTGCCCGCATCTCAGACTTGGAAAGCCATGAGGAGCGGTGATGGAATCTATCTAGCTATGATAAGTGAGGTGGAAGAGAACACCGAGGCCAAGCTAGAAGAAATTCCAATCGTTCAAGAATTCCTAAATATATTTCCTGAGAAACTACCTGGCACCGTCCCCGACCATGAAGTAGACTTTAAAATTAATTTGGCACCAGGTGCGGCACCAATATCAAAGGCCCCTACCGAATGGCCTCGGTAGAACTCAAAGAACTAAAAGAACGACTTTAAGAGTTGTTAAACAAAAAGCAAATCAGATCGATCGTATCTCCGTGGGAAGCCCCAGTTTTATTTGTAAAGAAGAAAAACAGGAGTATGAGATTGTGTATCGATTACTGAGAATTGAATAAAATCACAATCAAGAATAAGTACCCCTTCCATGGATAGATGATTTCTTTAACCAACTTAAAGGAGCTATAGTATTCTCCAAACTCGATTTAAGGTCAGGTTATCACTAGCTGAAGGTCAAGGCCGAAGATATACCAAAGACAGCTTTCAGAACCAGGTATGGACACTACGAGTTCATGGTAATGCCATTTGGCTTAACCAATACCCCGGCAACATTCATGGATCTCATGAATAGAGTGTTCAGACCATATCTTGATAAATTTATGGTTGTGTTTATCGATGACATCCTTGTATATTCACCTAGTGAAGAAGACCACAAAGAGCACCTTCGCCTTACCCTCCAGACACTGAGAGAAAAGGAACTATATGGCAAATTTAAGTTATGTGAATTTTGGTTGAAAAGCATCACCTTCTTGGGGTCACATAATCTCAGAAGCAAGCATTTCTATAGACCCCAAGAAAGTGGAAGCAATTTTAGACTGGTCAAGACCAAAGATAGTAATAGAGATTCGAAACTTTTTGGGGCTAGCCGGCTATTATTGAAAACTTGTTGAAGGATTTTTCTCGATAGCTATACCTCTCACCAAGCTCACACTAAAGAACTCTAAATTTAACTGGAGTGAAGAATGTGAGAAGAGTTTTGTAACATTAAAGAAAAGGCTTTCATGTACACCAGTACTAGTACTACCCACAGAGGATAAGGACTTAACTATTTACAGTGATGCACCAAAATGAGGTTTGGGGTGTGTCCTCATGCAAGAGGGAAGGGTTATTGCTTATGCTTCATGACAACTGAAATCGTATGAGCAAAACTATTCAACGCATGACCTTGAACTAGTTGCAGTAATATTTGCGCTAAAAATTTGGAGACACTATCTATATGGTGCCAAGTGAGAAGTGTTTATAGATCATCAGAGTCTCAAGTATCTATTTATGCAGAAAGAATTAAACATGAGGCAACGACGATGGGTTGAGCTCTTAAAGGATTATGACTTAATAATAAACTACCATCCAGACAAAGCAAATAAGGTGGTTGATGCATTAAGTCGGAAGAGCATGGGCAAGACAATTTTGGCATCGCTCTCAGCACAACCATGCCTTTGAGAAATAATCAAGTTGAAGCAGAAGCAAGACCAGACATTGGCAAGACTTACAGAGTAGATCAAAAAGGGAAAAGCATCTGATCTTCAAATAAATGATAGTAGGATCCTATGGATGAAAGGAAGGTTGTGGGTGCCTGACATTGATAATCTTCAACAAGAAGTAATGTTTGAGGCCCACAAATCAAAATTATCAGCCCACCCTACAGTACAAAGTTGTATAGGGATTTGAAGAAGAATTTTTGGTGGAGCGGAATGAAGAAGAATGTCGAGGAATTTGTCTCTAGGTGCCTAGTATGCCAACAGGTCAAAGTAGAACACCAACGGCCTAGAGGACTTCTTCAACCTTTAGAGATTCTAAAGTGAAAATGGGAGTACATTTCCATCAACTTTATTGTGGGATTGCTAAAGTCAAGACAAAGCCATGATGGGATATGGGTAGTGGTGGATAGACTCACAAAATCTGCACACTTCCTACCCATCTATATGAATTATAATCTGGATAGGTTGGCTACTCTCTCTATACATGGACAACATTGTGCAGCTGCATGGAGTTCCAGCAAGCATATTATCCAATAGAGACCCAAGGTTTGTGTCCCATTTTTGACAAAGTTTTCAAAAATCTATGGGGAATAAGGTCACTCTTAGCACAACCTATGACCCTCAGACTGATGGCCAAACTAAGAGGACAATACAGACACTTGAAGACACACTAAGAGCATGTGCTCTGGACTTCAACAGTAATTGGAGTGAGCACCTACCCTTAATTGAGCTTGCCTATAATAATAGTTATCATAGCAACATTGGAATGGCCCCATACGAGGCTCTATATGGGCACAAGTGTTGGTCACCTCTATATTGGGATGAAGTAGGAGAAAAAACTATTACTTGACCTAAGCTTATCCAAATCACGGTAGAAAAAGTGACTATCATCAAGGAATGACTCAAGGCTGCTCAAGATCGACAGAAAAGTTGGGCTAATTTTAAAAAAAAGACCAATGGAATTCGAAACAGATGATAAGGCCTATATAAAGATTTCACCAATGAAGAGAGTAGTTGTAACACCCGCCCTCCCTGCTAACCCTAAGGGACGGGGCTACGATACTCTATGTACAAATTTTTCTTTTTAAAACAGCGAAAGACTTAAAATACTTTTCTTAGTTTAATAAAAACTTTTCTTTTGTTTTCCTTTTCATCAAATCTGAACTACACTATCATGGCCTCATTAACATGATATCAAAATTAGTAGAAACATAACATCAAGTCACACATACGGTACTACAATTCATGATACCAAAGCGTAGTTCTTTAAAAGTTTTTAAAGCAGATTCTTATTTGGTTGCCTAGCCACTGTCACACACATCTCCTTGCCTCTCCTGCTGCTCCTCTAGCTCATCCAGCTTTTTCCTTTATCTGTGGTACAAGGACAGTAAGCTGTGAGCACTCATGGCTCAGTAAGTTCCTTTCCTACTCACTAAAACCGAAAATCATAGTATAATCAAAGAATGTCTCAACATGGCATCATTTCAACTAGTCATGACATAATGTAACATACTCTTTTAAGCATATCATGCAACATGAGGAAATCATAACTAGTCATGGCATATCATAGCGTAAAGCATAGCATGAAGCATAGCATAATCGTATCTAATCATGGCATATCGTCATAAGGAGTCATGGCATATCCTACACATGGACATATCATGGAACATAACATAATCATATCTAACCATGGCATATCATAAATCATCATAAGGTATATGCAATATGATTTTGAAAAACATGTATCCGAAAAACATGTGTATGTCTCATGATCTTTAAAACCATTTTTTCTTACATATATACTTGAACATAATCTCAACTTAAAGGGGATCCCGGCTATGTACCACTTACATATTGCGCGCAACCTATGTAGGTCCAAGGTAGCAAGTCTTGAACCCTACAAGGCAACATACTAGGCCCGAGTCTTACTCCATCGACTTAGGGGCACTTAGGAGTCCATCCCTAACGAGGCCCGAGTCTTATTCCATCGACCCCGGGGCGCTTATGGAGCCCCCCCTTGGTACAAGCCATATAAAGTAAAGTACATGTCAGACTTATACATATCATACATCATAAAAGCATGCATCACTTAGGCACACATCATATCATAAAAGTATGCATCACTTAGGCATACATCATGTCATAAAAGTATGCATCACTTAGGCATACATCATATCATAAAAGTATGCATCACTTAGGCATACATCATGTCATAAAGGTATGCATCACTTAGGCATACATCATACCATAAAAGTATGCATCACTTAGGCATACATCATATCATAACAATATGCATCACTTAGGCATAGATCATAAAAACATGCATATCTTAAGCATAAAGCATATCATCAAGCATGCATAATTTAACCACATAGCATATCATGAAAGCTTGCATATTTTAAGCACTAAACATAGCATCAAAGCATGCATAATTTAACCACATATCATAACATAAGCATGCATCACTTAGGTATACATCATACCATAAAAGTATGCATCACTTAGGCATACATCATATCATAACAATATGCATCACTTAGGCATAAATCATAAAAACATGCATATCTTAAGCATAAAGCATATCATCAAGCATGTATAATTTAACCACATAGCATATCATGAAAGCTTGCATATTTTAAGCACTAAACATAGCATCAAAGCATGCATAATTTAACCACATATCATAACATAAGCATGCATCACTTTCAGCTCATATCATATCATCAAAGCATGTAAAATTTACCCACATAACATAACATAAAACATGCATATTTTGAACTTATAACATATCGTAGAATTTCTCATCTTGTATAGTTCACAAGCATACATGTCTAAGCATAAAAGTGTATCATGTGTTCATCCAATCATAAGGAACAATGTAACATGATTAATTTGGGTACTAAGCTTCCTAATCCCTTGGGTTCTTATCTTGGCCGAAACCCTCTTAGGTGCCAATTTAGGTTTTAAACAACATCCAAGCATGTAGAACCTAATTCATCCACATATCATTCTCATAGGAAGTATTATAAACAAGATTTACTTGGACTCTAAGTTCTCCAAGTCCTTAACCCTCATTTGGCCGAACCTTAACAAGTGTGAAACAAGGTTCTAAATGACATAAAGCATGGAAACCTTAACCATATTTATAGCATTTGTTTCAAGGAATTTGGTAAGCACAATTGAGTTAGTTCCTAAATCCTTTAAGCCCTTAAAATTATGTCATGGCCAAAACTTACAAGTACTCATTTAGGTTTTCAAGCAAGCATACAAGCATGTGAACTTACTCTAACATCATGTATAAATTTATAAATGGCATCATACAAGTGGTCATGGCCGAAACTTCCCTTAGCATCAGTTTAGGTCACTAACAACATATAACATGTGAATTTTTAGCTTTCTACATTTCATATTTCATGGAGAGTGACATGAGCATGTTCAATGCAAGTTCTAGGGTTTCTAAGGCATGTATCCCATCATGGCCGAGACTTTAAGGTGTCCATTTGAATCATAGTTAAATATATAAGCATGTGAACACAATCAACATGTTATCTCAATTTCATAAGAAGCATCTTTAACACATGAGGTCTAAATTTTAAGGTTTCTAGGTCTTTAAACCCTACATGGCCGAACCTCATCAAGCATGGAATTTGTTCAAATGGCATAAAAGCATAGAAAGTCATAACACATTTCATAACATGTATAAAAGTCAAGCACTATAAGCATACATTTAAATTGTGTCTTAGGTTTCCTAGGTTTTTCCTTTCTTTATCTCATAGCATATGTTTGGCCGAAACCTTCCAAGTCTTTAAACTAGGTTTTAGGTGGCCTAAAGTATGGAAAAACCTAAACAAGTTTTATGGCAAAAATATCAAAGAAACTATACATATAAGTTTGGTTCACAAACAAGCTAGGACCCTTGTGGTCATAATTATCATATATCATGCAACCAATTTTCCTATACTCTAATTAAGCATGGGAGCATCAAACAACTTTCATATCTTATTGTCATGGAGGTTTTGAGCATGTTAAAAAACTGTTTAAGCTATTCTAAAGCATCCACCTTACCATGGCCGAAACATTAAAAGTGATGTTCATGAGTTTCTATCAACATACAAGCATGCAACTCTTTAAGAAACTCTATATTCTATCATATAAACATGGTGAGTTTAAATTCAAGTCTTCCTAACCCTAAACCCTTCCTTGGCCGAAACTTGTGAGTGGGGTACTTTTGGTTCCAAGTAACCTTCAAGTATGAAAACAATAATGGATCCTTAACCATTTATTTAGAGGGTTTTGTGCAAGTTAGGTAAACAAATAAATTCCCTAGCCCTCATAAAATATTTTTGGCCGAAACTCTAGGGTTAGGTACATCTCTAATCCAGCATCACATATATATAAAAATATGAGAGAAAACCTTCTTACAAAGCATAGAAAAATTATCATGAATCAAGGCTTATATTAAACATTCCTAGGATCAACAAGTCCTTTCTTTGGACGAATTTTCACAACTTTGTTTCTAGGTTTTAAAATCCTCATAAAATCCAAAAACACATTAAAACCACTTGTACCACAGGTGAGGGGATACTTACATCCTTTTCGCTTGTGGTTCTAAAGTGTGGTGATGGAAGAAAGGGTCTCTTCTTCTTGTTCTCCTCCTTTGATTTCCCTTGGTAGCCTTCCTTGTATCCTAGGAGGAACCTTGTTTTGGGGGCCGAAAATGGAGGAGAGGGGGCTGAGGCTCTCGGTGATGGAGAGGAGAGAATGAGAGAAATGAGAGAAAAAATAAAAATCTTCTCTTTACATGCTCCCTTTTATGTTAAGGGGAAAGAGGTAGCAAAATTGGTTTTTGCTTTCCTTCTCCCTTAGCCCCTTTTTTTTCCATTTTCTTTTTATTTTATTTATTTATTTGTTCTCATCATTCATGATGAAACAAGGGGGAATGAATCCCCTTAATTTTCCTCTTTAAGTCACGGCAAAGGGAGAGGAAGAGGGAGAGAAAAGAAGGAAGGCAAGTTGCCTTTCTCTTGCTCTTTTCTTGCTTTCTTTTGGCTAGCTTTTACTCTCATCCTTATCATGAGTTTCCCTCCTTTACTATCAATATATCATTCCTATCCCAACTGGTTATTACCCATTAATCCTATCATTTACATTATGAGAGGTTCAAGGTTCAATCCTTGACCACTCCCTATTTTTATTTCTTTTTATTTCTTTTTGGTTCAACATTCTACTAATATTTTTCTAAGACAAATTCATCATTCTCATATTTATCTTAAAAGCTTAGTGGGTGTTACAGTAGTTTGATTCAATAAAGCTGGAAAATTAAATCCTAGATATGTAGGGTCTTTCAAAATTCTGGAGAAAGTGGGATCACTAGCTTACAGACTAGCATTACCACCAGATATGTCAAAGATTCATAATATCTTTCATGTCTCCCAACTAAGAAGATACATTGCAGATCCGAGCCATATTTTGAAAATTGGACCACTCCTAATCAAGGGGAACTTGAATGAAGAATTAAAGTATGAAGAAGTTCTCATTCGAATTATTAACACCAAGGATCAAGTACTTAGACGAAGAACCATCCCGTACGTCAAAGTACAATGGTCCAATCACACTGAAAGGAAAGCTACCTAGGAACCCGAGGAAAAGATGCGCAAGCATTACCCATATCTCTTCGAAGATCAAGCGAGCTCAAGTTTCAAGGACAATGTTAGTTGCTACTCGGAATACCGTTCTAGTTTCCCTATACAAAAATTTGTACAAGCATAGAACTTAACCTAGCTACCCATGTGCTCTACTGAAGTTAAACTTGGATTGCAAATGATGCTTAACATTATTAATCCAAGTTGCTCTTCAGAAGTTAAACTTAGATTGGAAACGATACTTAACATTTTAACTCCAAGTTTAACCGATGTGATCTTCCTAAGTTAAACCATATTACAGAAGTTGATTAAATATCTATTTCAAAGATTAGCTTCAAGATTAAACATGACGAGGCACTAGGCCTTCTTGGGTATGGGATCATCCATCACTTCCTAGACAAAGCCTTTCAAAGAAATCAAATATTTAACTTCTTACAGTAAACTAGTTTAACTACATAGACCTCAATAGAAGCACAATATCGAAACATGAAATCGAAACTCAAAATCGATAACAAAAATGATAGCATAAAATCGATAGCCTCTTGTGTTTGGTTTTTCAAGATCTATACAAAGAACATGAACTAGTTATGATGCGGAAACAAATAACTAGTTATACCTTTCTTTGTAGCTTATAGACCTCTTGATCTTCTGTTGTATTTCTCTCCTTCTCTTGGACGTCGTGTGGGTGACGATCTACCAAGATGAAATCCACCCAAGCTCCTTCTTTTCCTCCAAGACTCTTGAGCCACCAAGGGATGCCAAAATAGGAAACTTTCTTCCTTTCTTCTCCTTCTAGTAACCGGCTACCTATGTAGAGTCTTCTCCTTTTTCCTTCAAGTTTCGGCCACCTTGGAATATGGATGTCGACCTTAGAAAGAAGACAAGAAGAGAAGAAGGAAGGTATGCTGCCGGCCTAAGGAAGAGAGAGGGAGGAAGGGGCCAACCACACCAAGGAAAAGAGAGGAGAGAATAGGGTTGTGTTCTCTCATGAGGCACCCTCTCCTTCTCTTTTATAATCCTTGGTCAAGGTAAAAGAGGAAAGTTTTAAACATAATTAAAACTTCCTTATTTGTGGCCTCCCTTTGAAAAAGAAAATTTTAACAACAATTAAAATCTCTCTTTTCTAAATTTCCTATTGTACATGGCAATAAAGGAAAGTTTTTAAATTAATCTCTCTCTTTTAAAATATGTAGACAACTACAAAAAAGGAAAGATTAATTAAAATAATTTTTTTTTAAAAACATGGTTACAAAAAAGAAAGTTTTATCAAAAATTAAAATCTCTCTTTTAAACATTATAGATAACTATAAATAAAGAAAGGTTTTAACCAAATTAAAATCTCTCTTTAATCCTTTGTAGATAGTTATAAAAGGAAAGATTTTAAAATTTTAAAACTCTCTTTCAAACCATGAGGATGGCTATAAAAGAAAAGTTTTTAACAAAATTAAAATCTTTCTTTTAACCATTGTAGATAACTACAAAAAAGGAAAGATTTTAACAAAATAAAATCTCTCTTTTAACCATTGTAGATTACTACAAATAAGGAAAGATTTAACAAAAAAAATTTTACAAAACTTTCTTTTATTTTACTTTGGTCGGCCCCATGCTTGGCCACCAAGCATGGCTTAGCCGACCCCTACTTGGGCTCCATGAAGGGCTTGGCCGGCCCTAGCTTGGGCTCCAAGCTTGGCTTGGTCGGCCACAACAAGATGGGTAAGAAGCTTAGCTTTAAGTGGATATAAGGCTTTATAAATAAGAGGCTACAACAGGGACCAAGAGGAGGAATTGGTTTTGGTCTCCCGATGAGCTTGAGATTTCCATGTTCACCCCGAACACCCAACTCAAGTTCATCAATAATAACTCATACCACTAAAGAGTTATTATTGCACTACTGCACCAATCTCATATTACAATATGGGCTCTTTCTTATCATGAGTGTGTTAGTCTCCCTATGTTTAAGATATCGAATACTCACTAATTAAATGAGTTACTGACAACTCACTTAATTAATATCTAGCTCCAAGAGTAGTACCACTCAATCTTATTGTCATGTCGGACTAAGTCCACCTGCAGGGTTTATATCACAATCTTTATGAGCTCCTAAAGGGGGCATCATCAACCTAGATTATTAGGACACAGTTTCATTCTATAATCAACAACACACCATATAAATAATATCATTTCCCAACTTATCGGGCCTATTGATTTAACAAACTAAATCACACCCTTTGATAAATTAAAGAAATAAATATTAAGTATACGTGCTTGTTATTATATCATGATTAAAAGTATGCACTTCCATAATAATAGAGATTTTGTTCTTTTATATAGTCAATATAAAAAGAAACTGCCTCAAATGGTCCTGCTCAATACACTCATAGTGTACTAGTGTAATTTTATAGTCAAGATAAACTAACACCAAATTACACTACAACCACTCCAATGGTTTGTCTCATTCCATCTTGGTTGTGAGCTACTATTTATAATTAAGGAACTGATAACATGATCTTCTGTGTGTCACCTCACACCATGTTATCTACAATATAAATTAAATAGACAACTACACTTAGCATAAATATAGACTTTTGACCAATGTGATTCTTATAAATATTTATACAAAAAGCTAGGTTTTTAGTATACATCCTAACAATCTCCCACTTATACTAAAAGACTATGTTGTCATATATGTTGTCAAACATCTGATTCCCATCCCTTCAACATACCCATCAAAAGCTCTTGCCTTAAGGGCCTTAGTGAAAAGATCTAGGTTATCTGCTGATGCAATCTAGGCGACAACAACTTCTCCTCATTATATGATGTCTCGTATTAGGTGGTACTTGCACTCTATGTGTTTACTTGCCTTATGGGCTCATGGTTCCTTCGAGTTTGCTATTGCACCACTTATTATCACAATAAACTGCAATAATTTTGGGCAAACCAAGAATCACATCTAAGTCCATCATGAAGTTACTGAGTCATACAGCTTCTATGGCTGCCTCAGAGGCTGCCACATACTCAGCTTCCATAATGGAGTCTGAAATGTATTTTTGCTTAACACTCCTCCATTGTTATGGCTTCACTTCCTAAAGTAAACACAAACCTCGAGGTAGACTTACTATAGTCCCTATCTGATTGGAAGTCAGAATCCGTGTAACCTACATGGATTAAATCATCTGCCTGGTAAACCAGCATATTATCTTCTAGTCCTTCTCAGGTACTTTAATATATGTTTTACGGCAGTACAATGTCCCTGTCCTGGATTACTTTGATATCTGCTAACCATGCCCACGGCAAAATAGATATCCGGTCTCGTGCATAACATTGTATAAGGAACTGCCGTCATTTCCTCTATCTCTTTTGATGTGTTAGGAGACATCTCTTTAGATAAAGATATTACATGCCGAAAAGGTAGAAAACCTTTCTTGGATTTTTGCATGCTAAAATGAGCTAGGATAGTATATAAAGCTTGGGATAAGCACAACATTCTTTTCTTGCGATCCCTTACTTTGATCCCAATAATATGTCCGCATTCTCCCAAGTCCTTTATATCGAATTGCTTAGACAACCATACCCTTACTTCTAACAATACTTTGATATTGTTGCCAACTAACAAAATGTCATCTACGTATAATACAAGAAATACCACCACATTTCTGTCACACTTCTTGTATACACAAGACTCATCTGGACACTGAATGAATCCATAAGACTGGATAACTTCATTAAATCAGATGCTCCAAGATCTTGAAGCTTGCTTCAGTCCATAAATAGACCAATTGAACTTATATACAAGATGCTCTTTTCCCTTCGCAATGAATCCCTCTGGTTGCTTCATATGGATGTTTTCTTCAATACTTCCGTTAAGGAAAGCTGTCTTGGCATCCATTTGCCAAACCTCATAATCCATATGAGTAGCAATAGATAAGAGTATTCGGATAGACTTAATCATAGCTACTGGCAAAAAAGTTTTCTCATAATTGATTCCCTCTTTCTTCGTATACCCCTTCGCAACAAGCCTTGCTTTGAAGGTTTCCACCCTCCCGTCTGTCCCTCTTTTTCTTTTGTAGACACATTTACACCCAATGGACTTTACACCATTTGGTGGTTCTACAAGCTCCCAGACCTAATAGATTCTATTTCAGAGTTCATTGCACTTTGCCAAAGATGCTACATCTTTATCTTGGAATGCTTCATCATATGTCCGGGGATCAAGTTCATGTTCACCAGGGATCAAGTCTGAAGACTCTCTCAAAATATGAACCTACCAGGTTGTTGAACAACCCCCCCCCCCCCACTACGGTGTGGCACTGCTTGTAATTGTGTATTATTTGTGACATGTGTTGCAGTTTCTTGTGGTATCTCATCTTGTACAGTTGGTACTAGTTTAGACGTGTCCTCTCTTATTTCCTCAAGAATAACTTTACTCATGGGCTTGTAGTTCATTACATAGTCCTCTTCTAAAATCGGGCATTAGTGTTAACAATGACCTTCTGATCTTTAGGACTATAAAATAAACCACCTTTCATTCCTTTAGGATAACCCACAAACAAGTGAACTTCTGTACGTGATTCTAACTTATCAGTGTCTCCCTTCAGCACATGTGCTGGACTACCCCAAATCAGAATATACTTCAAACTAGGCTTATGCCCATTCCATAATTCTATGGGAGTAGAGGGTACTGACTTAAAAGGTACCATATTCAGAATGTACATTGTTGTTTCCAAATCATATCCCCAAAATGAATTTGATAATTCTGAATTACTCATCATTGATCTAATCATTTCCATAAGAGTCTTATTCCTTTATTCTGCCACACCATTCTGTTGGGGTGTACCAGGTGCAGACAGTTGGAATTGAATCCCGACCTCTGATAAGTAACTCCTAAACTATCCTAAGAGGTACTTTCTATCACGATCAGACCGTAGTGTCTTGATACTTTTACCATGACGTTTCTCCACATCAGCCTTGTACTCTTTGAACTTATCAAAGCACTTAGACTTGCAGCACATCAAGTAAAAGTACTCGTATCTCGAATAGTCGTCAATAAAAGAGACGAAATATTTGAAATCACCTCTTGCCTGGATAGTCATAGGTACAAATCAGAATGAACCAATTCCAACACATCTTTGGCACTATACCCCTTAGCCTTAAAAGGTCTCTTAGTCATTTTCCCTTCCAAGCAAGACTCGTAGGTTTGGAAAATTTTTCACTACCAATAAACCCAAAAGTTCATTGGCTATTAACCTTTGAATCCTACTCAAGTTAATATGACCTAGCTTTAGATGCCAAAGATATGTTTGGTTCATTTTCGAAGGTTGCTTTCTCATATTAGAGTTAGAAGATATGTTATTAATTTTTATTTGTTGCATTATGGGAGTTATATATAAATTGTCAACCAACGTATCAAAATAGATAACTTCCCTATTTTTCTTGATAACAACTTTGTTATCAAAATAGATAGAATATCCATCCTTGAATAGTTTAGAAACTGAAATAAAGTTCTTTCTAAAACTTGGTACGTAAAGATAATTTCTCAAAATCAATATTTTATTCCTATAAACATCTCCCACTGCAACAGCTGCTACGTTTGTAGCAATGCCCATGTAGATGATGATTTAATTGTTGGGTTTCCTAGAACCCCTGCAATGAATTGCAGGCATGATCAGTAGCTCCCGTATCTACACACCAAATACTGGTAGATAACACCACTAAACATGTTTCAACAACTAATGAAATAGAATACAAATTTATTATTCTCAATTCTGAGAGGACAGTATACCTTAGTATCCAAGTTTTGTTTCCAATCATTATAATTGGAACTAGTAAGTCTATTCTCTAGTATAACATCTAGGGAATTGAAAACCATTTGAAATCCAAAGAATCACAAAATATTTGGTTAAGACCAACACCTCAAAACCATATACAAATTCAAACATTTGTAAGAGAAGGTTTTATCCATTAATTTTATTATCTTGTCAACCTAACTTTATGACAAATAAAATTAATAGTTGGACTGTCTTCGATCAAATATTTGATCAAAACTTTAAAATTTAAAATAATATTGATTCCTCAAACAATATCATTTAAATTTACCAACACCTCAAACACCGTGAATTTTGTATGTCACGATAGTGTGGACGTATACAAATTCAAACATTTCTAAGAGGAGGGTTTTACCCATTAATTATCTTGTCAACCTTAAATTACCTCAAATACCATGAATTTTGTATGTCACGATAGTGTGGACGTATACAAATTCAATCATTTGTAAGAGGAGGTTTTACCCATTAATTTTATTTTGTCGACCTAACTTTATGGCAAATAAAATTACCTCAAACACCATGAATTTTGTATACCACGAAAGTGTGGACGTATACAAATTCAATAATTTGTAAGAGGGGGTTTTACCTAGCTTTATGACAAATTAATAGTTGATTTTTCTTCGGTCACACAAATAATAACAGTGACTCCGATGGGGAGGATACTATTAAATGTGTCTAAGTGTATACCATTACTTGATACTAATTCCACTAAATAGGATTGTGCCCCTTCAGATGGAGAAGATCACACACATCCTAAATAATTTCCTATAATCATCAATTAAGGAAGTTTGATCTAGTGATCTGCAAACAAACTCATCCGATGTGGAGGAAGACACTCAAAGCCAATGCGCAAGTTTGAATGCATCACTTACAAATCAGTAATGGAGACCGAGAAATTTAATTAAATTTCTCTCCCACTTAGTTATTTAGAATGAGGAATTTTAATATGCACACAAGCACACAAACATAAGCACACACAGCATAAAAGGCAATAAATAAGAAAAATAATTTTCCAACTATTATGGTCTTTATCCATAGCCATCCTCCGTATGCCATCAACTCTAGCTGCTACCATCTTTAACCACCGCCATCAGGTCTAGTCGTCACATCTATCTTGCTTCTTTTTCCGCTGCGCTTCTGGTCCTCAAATAGTCCCACGCCTCGCAAGGATACGATTCGTGATAAAAATAAAATTTTACATTTATCGATCCTATATTCCACGAAGGAATGTACATATAATCTAGATCGAACAAAATGTAAAATCCTAATAACTAATACAGCTCCTATTGTATTTAATATTACAATCATGCACACACATAAAATACCCTCGCAATGTCCAAGGGTCCAATCACACACAAACATAACATGGCCATAATAGTTGGATCAAGGATACCTGCAACCACAGAGTTAATCTATTTGCACATCCTACTATTATCATACCTAAATTATGTATGACATGATTTAGAGTGTATACTGAAAGCCTAAGCTTTTGTAGACATTTATTTTGAATAAAGAATCACATTTGGTCAAATTATCTACATTTATTTGTAGTTGTTCAATTAATTTATATTGTAGATAACATAGTATGTGGTATCAGATACAGAAGATAATGTTATCAGTACCTTATAAATTATAAACAGTAGCTCACGACCAAGATGGAAAGAAACAAACCATTGGAAGGTCGTAGTGTAATTAGGTATTAGTTTATCTTAACTATATAATTACACTAGTACACTTAAAGTGTATTGAGTAGGACCATCAGAGGTCGTTTCTTTTATACTGACTTTATAAAGGAACAAAGACCTCAGTTATTATGGAAGTGTGTGCTCTTAATCCTAATATAATAACAAGAACATATATTTGATATTTATTTCTTTAATTTATCAATGGGTGAGATTTAGTTTGATAAATCAATAAGTCCGATAAGTTGGGAAATGATATCACTTATAGTGTGTGTTATTGATTATAAAAGGAAACTGTGTCCTAGAAATCTAGGTTGAGAATGTCCCCAAGAGGAGCTCATAAGGATTGTCATGTTAAACCCTGCAGGTGGACTTAGTCCGACATGATAATAAGGTTGAGTGGTACTACTCTTGGACTAAGATATTAATTAAATGAGTTGTCAGTAACTCATTTAATTAGTGGACATTCGACATCTTAAACACAGGGAGACTAACACACTCATAATAAGAAGGAGCCCAAAAATATAATTTGGGATTGGTGCGGTAGTTCAATAATAGTTCTCTAGTGGAATGAATTATTATTGATAAAATTAAGTTGTATGTTCGGGGCGAACACGGGATGCTTAATTTTATCGGGAGACCAAAATCAATTCCTCCTCTCGGTCCCTATCATAGCCTCCTAGTTATAGAGTACTATATCCACCTTCATACCCATGTTATAGGGGCCGGCCAAGCTAGCTGGGGACCAAGCTAGGGCCGACCAAGCCTTGGTCATGGGTGGCCGACCCTAGCTTGAACCCAAGCCTAGGTGGCCGGCCATTAAAAATACAAAAGGAATTTTAATTTTAAATTTTTTTCTTATGTGGAATACATGATTTAAAAGAGAGTTTAAAAATTAAAATATTTCCTTTTATAAGATTCTACAAAAGATTAAGAGAAGAGTCAAATCTCTTTCCTTATTTGTAGATTAAAAGGTTGTTTTTAATTTTGGTAAAAACTTTATTTATTTATAAATCATCCACATGTTGAAAAGATAAATTTTAAAATTATAGAAATTTCCTTTTATAGCATCAACCATGAAGGGATTATTAAAGAGAACTTTTATTTTAAAATTTTTCCGGAAGCAAATTAGGAAGCTTTAATTTTTCTAGCGAAAAATTTCCTAGTTTGCTTATTTGATGTGGTTGGCCATATACACTAAGAAAAGGATTTTAATTTTAATTAATTAAAATTTTACTTTTAAATGGCAATAGAATTAAGGAAGGTTTTATTAAATTTTCCTTATTTGCCAAGGCTAAGGATTATAAAAGAGGGGGTTTGGGTGCCTTCACAAGACACAACCTCTATTCTATTTTCTCCCTCTTTTCTTCCTTGGTGTGGCCGGCCCCTTCAAGTTCTCTCCTCTCCTTGGTGTGGCCGAACCTCTCATCTTTCTTGGAGATCAAGTGGTGGTCGGATCTTAGCTTGGAGAAGAAGGAGAGAAAGCTCGCATCCCTTGAAGCTTGGTTGGTGGAAAAAGTTCTTCATCCTTTGGAAGCTTTGTGCTTGGCCGAAACTTGAAGGAAGGAGAAGAAGGTGCTAGGTGGTTCTCGTTTCGGAAGATCGTTGCCCACACAAGGTCCGAGATTAGAAGAGGAATACGGTTGAAGATCAAGAGGTCATTATTCACAAAGAAAGGTATAACTAATGATTGTTTTCCGCATCATGTTAGTTTTGTTTCTTTGTAAAAATACCAAATACAAGAGGCATGCGATTCTAGTTTTTCGAATTAGTTTTCGAAGTTGTGTTCTTTTGTTTTTTCTTTTCCTTGTGATTTGATTGTTCTTAGTGGTTAACCTAGGGTTACTATGGGAAGGTTAAATATTTAATTTCCTTAAAAGGATTGTCTAGTCGGTGGTGGTTGCTCTCATATCAAAGAAGGTCGTGTGCCTCGTCATGCAGAACTGGAAGCCGATTTTGAAAATAGATATTTAATTATGTTCGTGACCTAGGTGATTTGGATCGAACATGTTAAGCTCTGCAGGAGATCCAAGTCTAAACCTAAAAGAACAAATAAATTAAACTTAGGATCAAACGTGTTAAGTTCCGCAGGCGATCCAAGTTTAATTTAAAAGAACACATGGTAGGTAGGAAAAGGTTCAGACCTTTGTATAAAATTTTTGTACAGTGGAACCGTTAGGTTTTCTGAGTAGCAACCAACAATTGGTATCAGAGCTAGGGTTTTGCCTTTGTGTATTTGGTATTAGTTTAATTATGCACATGTCATACATAATTTAGGCAGGATAATAGTAGGATGTGCTAACTTTGTGGATGCAGGATCCAACTATTATGGCTTATAGTTATTGTGTGTGTGATTGGACCCTTGGACATGTCAAGGGAATTTTATTGTGTGTGCATGATTGGATTATAAAATATAGCAGGAGCTGTATTTAGCTTTATTAGGATTTTATTTTTTGATCTAGATACATGTACATTCCTTCGAGGAATATAGGATCGAAAAATGTAAAATTCTATTTATGTCGCGAATCGAATCTTGCAAGGCGTGGAACCTTTTGAGGACCAGAGGCGCAGCGGAACAAGGAGAAAGATGGATGCGACAACTAGACCCGGTGGCGGTGGCCAAAAATGGCAGCAGCTAGGGATGGCAACACACGGAGGACAACAATAGATAAAAGCCATAATAGTTGAAAATTAGTTTTTCTATTTATTACTTTTATGTTGTGCTGTGTGTGCATGTTAGTATGCATGTTTAGTAGGCTAGCATAGTCAAAATTCTTCACTTTAAATAACTAAGTGGGAGAGGGATTTTAAATAAATTCCACGGTCTCCATTACTGGTTTGTAAGTGATGCAAACAAACTTGCGCGTTGGCTCTGAGTGCCTTTCTCCATATCAGATGAGTTTTTTTGTGGATCACTAGAATAAACTTCCATTTTGGATGACTATAGGAAATTAATTAAGAGCGTGTGATCTTCCCCATCGGAAGGGGCACAATCTTATTAATAGACTTAGTGTCAAGTAATGATATACACTTAGGCACGTCTAATAGTATCCTCCCCATCGGAGTCACTGCTATTATTCGTGTGACCAAAGGAAACCAACTATTAATTTTATTTGTCAAAAAGTTAGGTTGACAAGATAATAAAATTAATGGGTTAAACCCTCCTTTTACAAATGTTGAATTTGTATACATCCACACTATCGTGGCATACAAAATTCACGGTATTTTGAGGTGTTGGTTAATTTAAAATAGTATTGTTTGAGGAATCAATATTATTCTAAATTTAGAGTTCTGACCAAAAGTTATTTGTGATTCTTAGGATGACTTTCAACCCACTGGTCATCATACTAAAAGAGAACAGACTTACTGGTCCTAACTACATAGATTGGAAAAGGAACCTGGACATTGTTCTTACTGCGAAAAGCTATAAGTTTGTACTGACTGAGCCTTACCCTGATGCACCCACTGGTGAATCTACCCAAGAGGAGATTGAATATCATAAGAAATGGGTAAAAACAGATGAGATGGCGCGGTGTTACATTTTGGCTTCAATGTCAAATGTATTACAACATCAACATCAAGATTTACCAACAACTTATGATATTATGAACAATCTCAAGGAACTCTTTGGTCACCAGGATCGGGCCTCTAGGCAAGAAGTCATGAGAAAGATAATGACGGCCACCATGCAAGAGGTTACTCCCGTGAGGGATCATATCCTAAAGATAATGACTTATCTAAATGAAATACAAATCCTTGGAGGAGAAATTGATGGGGAAACTCAGATCGATATGATCCTCCAAACGCTACCTAGAAGTTTTGAGCAATTCCGCCTGAATTATAATATGAATAAAAGGGTATATTCATTAGCGGAACTACGGACAGAACTTCAGGCAGTAGAAGGTTTGTTTCGTCACAATTCTCAGATTCACTATGCTGAAAATGGTTCTACTTCTAAACCGAAAGGAAAGAAGAAGAAGAAACAAGTTAGCTCAGCAAAGAAGGTGAATAAATCTCAGAGTACAGGACCTAAAGCTGGAGTGAAGAAGCCGAAGGGCAAGTGCTTCATCTGCAAGCAGTCAGGGCATTGGAAGGCGGACTGTCCTCGTAGGAATCAAAACAACAAAGGTATATCTCATGCTCTAGTTTTTGAAACATGTTTAGCGGTGTTATCTACCAGCACCTGATGTGTAGATACGGGAGCCACTAATCATGTCTGCAATTCTTTGCAGGGGTTCCAGGAAACCCGACGACTATATAAGGAGAGATAACCATCTACATGGGCAATGCTACTAAGGTGGCAGCTGTTGCAGTGGGAGACGTCTACTTATCTTTTGATAGGAATAGAAAATTGGTTTTAAGAAATTATCTTTATGTACCAGTTTTAGAAAGAATTTAATTTCAGTTTCTAAACTGTATTTGAATGGATATTCTATTTCCTTTAATAATAATGTAGTTATAAAGAGAAATAAAGTGATTATCTATTCTGGTGCATTAGTTGGCAATTTATATACTTTAAATCCAATTTCTCCCATAAAGCAAAATATGAAAATTTATAACACATCTTCTAACACTAATAAGAGAAAACAACCTTCAGAAATGAACCAAGCGTATCTTTGGCATCTAAGGCTTGGTCATATTAACTTAAGTAGGATTCAAAGGCTTATAGCCGATGGACTCTTGGGTTCATTAGAGTTGGAAAATTTTTCAACTTGTGAATCTTGCTTGGAAGGTAAAATGACCAAGAGGCCTTTTAAGGCGAAGGGGTATAGAGCCAAAGAAGCGTTAGAATTGGTTCATTCTGATTTGTGTGGTCCTATGTCTATCCAAGCGAGAGGTGGTTTTGAATATTTTGTCTCTTTTATATAAGATTATTCAAGATATGGATACATTTACCTAATGCGCCACAAGTCCGAGTGCTTTGATAAGTTCAAAGAGTACAAGGCTGATGTGGAGAAACGACTAGGTAAAAGTATCAAGACACTACGATCTGATCGTGGTGGCGAATACCTCTTAGGAGAGTTTAGGAATTACTTATCAGAGGTCGGGATTTAATCCCAATTGTCCGCACCTGGTACACCCCAACAGAATGGTGTGGCAGAACGAAGGAATAGGACTCTTATGGAGATGGTTAGATCGATGATGAATTATTCAGAATTACCAAATTCGTTTTGGGGATACGCTCTGGAAACGGCAGCGCACATTCTGAACTTAGTACCTTCTAAATCAGTATCTTCTACTCTCACAGAATTGTGGAATGGGCGAAAGCCCAGTCTAAGACATATTCAGATTTGGGGTAGTCCAGCACATGTGCTGAAACCAGATGCTGATAAGTTAAAATCTCGTACAGAAGTTCGCGTGTTTGTGGGTTATCCCAGAGGAACGAAAGGTGGTTTATTTTATAGTCCTAAAGACCAGAAGGTTATTGTTAGCACCAATGCCCAGTTTTTAGAAAAAGACTATATAATGGATCACAAGCCCAATAGCAAAGTTGTTCTAGAAGAACTTAGAGAGGACACGTCTACTTTAGTACCAACAGTACAAGATGAAGTACTATAAGAGACTGCAACACGTGTCACACGTGATACACAACCACAGACAGTGCCTCGTCGTAGTGGGAGAGTTGTAAGGGAACCTGAGAGATTCATGTTTTTGGGAGAGTCTTCGGACTTGATCCCGGGTAAACATGAACCTGATCCCCGAACATATGACGAAGCACTCCAAGATATAGATGCAGTATCTTGGCAAAAGGCAATGAATTCTAAAATAGAGTCTATGTACTCTAATAAGGTCTGGGAGCTTGTAGAACCACCTGATGGTGTAAAAGTCGATGGATGCAAGTGGATCTACAAAAGGAAAAGAGGGACAGACGGGAAGGTAGAAACCTTCAAAGCTAGGCTTGTTGCGAAAGGGTACACTCAGAAAGAGAGAATCGATTATGAGGAGACCTTTTCACCAGTAGTCATGCTTAAGTCTATCCGGATACTCTTATCCATTACCGCTCATATGGATTATGAGATTTGGCAAATGGATGTCAAGACAGTTTTCCTTAATGGAAATCTTGAAGAAAACATCCATATGAAGCAACCAGAAGGGTTCATTGAAAAAGGCAAAGAGCATCTAGTGTGCAAGCTCAATAGGTCCATTTATAGACTGAAGCAAGCTTCAAGGTCTTGGAACATCCGGTTTAATGAAGTAATCCAGTCATATGGATTTATTCAGTGTCCGGATAAGTCTTGTGTATACAAGAAGTGTAACGGAAACGTGATGGTATTTCTTGTATTATACGTAGATGATATTTTGTTAATTGGCAACAATGTCAAAGTATTATCGGACGTAAGGGTATGGTTGTCCAAACAATTTGATATGAAGGACTTAGGAGATTGTGCACACATTCTTGGGATCAAAGTTATAAGGGATCGTAAGAAAAGAATGTTGTGTCTGTCCCAAGCTTCATATATAGATACAATCCTTGCTCGTTTTAGTATGAAAAATTCCAAGAAAGGTTTCTTACCTTTTAGGAATGGAGTAGCTCTATCTAAAGAGATGTCTCCAAAGACATCAAAGGAGATAGAGGACATGAAAGCAGTTCCTTATGCTTCGGCTGTAGGAAGCCTTATGTATGCAATGCTGTGTACGAGACCTGATATCTATTTTGTCGTAGGCATGGTTAGCAGATATCAGAGTAACCCTGGACAAGGACATTGGACAGCGGTAAAGCATATATTAAAGTACCTGAGAAGGACTAGAGATTATATGCTAGTTTACCAAGCAGACGATTTGCTCCCTGTGGGTTACACGGATTCAAATTTCCAATCGGATAGGGACAACAGTAAGTCTACATCAGGCTATGTGTTTACTTTAGGAGATGGAGCCATTGCATGGAAGAGTGTTAAGCAGAAATGTGTTTTGGACTCAACCATGGAAGCTGAGTATGTGGCAGCCTCTGAGGCAGCTAAAGAAGCAGTATGGCTTAGGAACTTTCTGATGGACTTAGATGTGATTCCTGGTTTGCCCAAAATCATCACAATTTATTGTGATAATAGCGGTGTAGTTGCAAACTCGAAGGAACCACGAGCCCATAAGGCAAGTAAACATATAGAGCGCAAGTACCACCTGATTCGAGATATCGTGAAGTGAGGAGAAGTTGTCATCGTCAAGATTGCATCAGCAGATAACCTGGCAGATCCCTTCACTAAGGCCCTTCCAGCAAAAGCTTTCGATCGGCATGTGGAAGGGATGGGAATCAGATGTATGGTAGCAGATATGGCAACTTATTCATTAGTATAAGTGGGAGATTGTTAGAGTGTATACTGAAAGCCTAAGCTTTTGTAGACATTTATTTTGAATAAAGAATCACATTTGGTCAAATTATCTACATTTATTTGTAGTTGTTCAATTAATTTATATTGTAGATAACATAGTATGTGGTGTCACATACAGAAGATAATGTTATCAGTACCTTATAAATTATAAACAGTAGCTCACGACCAAGATGGAAAGGAAAAAACTATTGGAAGGTCGTAGTGTAATTAGGTATTAGTTTATCTTAACTATATAATTACACTAGTACACTTAGAGTGTATTGAGTAGGACCATCAGAGGTCGTTTCTTTTATACTGACTTTATAAAGGAACAAAGACCTCAGTTATTATGGAAGTATGTGTTCTTAATCCTAATATAATAACAAGCACATATATTTGATATTTATTTCTTTAATTTATCAATGGGTGAGATTTAGTTTGATAAATCAATAAGCCCGATAAGTCGGGAAATGATATCACTTATAGTGTGTGTTGTTGATTATAAAAGGAAACTGTGTCCTAGAAATCTAGGTTGAGAATGTCCCCAAGAGGAGCTCATAAGGATTGTCATGTTAAACCCTGCAAGTGGACTTAGTCCGATATAATAATAAGGTTGAGTGGTACTACTCTTGGACTAAGATATTAATTAAAGGAGTTGTCAGTAACTCATTTAATTAGTGGACATTCGACATCTTAAACACAGGGAGACTAACACACTCATAATAAGAAAGAGCCCAAAAATATAATTTGGGATTGGTGCGGTAGTTCAATAATAGTTCTCTAGTGGAATGAATTATTATTGATAAAATTAAGTTGTGTGTTCGGGGCGAACACGGGATGCTTAATTTTATCGGGAGACCAAAACCAATTCCTCCTCTCGGTCCCTATCGTAGCCTCTTAGTTATAGAGTACTATATCCACCTTCATACCCATGTTATAGGGGCCGGCCAAGCTAGCTGGGGACCAAGCTAGGGCCGGCCAAGCCTTGGTCCATGGGTGGCCGGCCCTAGCTTGAACCCAAGCCTAGGTGGTCGGCCATTAAAAATACAAAAGGAATTTTAATTTTAAATTTTTTTCTTATGTGGAATACATGATTTAAAAGAGAGTTTAAAAATTAAAATATTTCCTTTTATAAGATTCTACAAAAGATTAAGAGAAGAGTCAAATCTCTTTCCTTATTTGTAGATTAAAAGGTTGTTTTTAATTTTGGTAAAAACTTTCTTTATTTATAAATCATCCACATGTTGAAAAGATAAATTATAAAATTATAAAAATTTCCTTTTATAGCATCAACCATGAAGGGATTATTAAAGAGAAATTTTATTTTAAAATTTTTCCGGAAGCAAATTAGGAAGCTTTAATTTTTCTAGCGAAAAATTTCCTAGTTTGCTTATTTGATGTGGCCGGCCATATACACTAAGAAAAGGATTTTAATTTTAATTAATTAAAATTTTCCTTTTAAATGGCAATAGAATTAAGGAAGGTTTTATTAAATTTTCCTTATTTGCCAAGGATAAGGATTATAAAAGAGGGGGTTTGGGTGCCTTCACAAGACACAACCTCTATTCTATTTTCTCCCTCTTTTCTTCCTTGGTGTGGTCGGCCCCTTCAAGTTCTCTCCTCTCCTTGGTGTGGCCGAATCTCTCATCTTTCTTGGAGATCAAGTGGTGGCCGGATCTTAGCTTGGAGAAGAAGGAGAGAAAGCTTGCATCCCTTGGAGCTTGGTTGGTGGAAAAAGTTCTTTATCCTTTGGAAGCTTTGTGCTTGGCCAAAACTTGAAGGAAGGAGAAGAAGGTGCTAGGTGGTTCTCGTTTCGGAAGATCGTTGCCCACACAACGTCCGAGAGAAGAGGAATATAGTAGAAGATCAAGAGGTCATTATTCACAAAGAAAGGTATAACTAATGATTATTTTCCGCATCATGTTAGTTTTGTTTCTTTGTAAACATACCAAATACAAAAGGCATGCGATTCTAGTTTTTTGAATTAGTTTTCGAAGTTGTGTTCTTTTGTTTTTTCTTTTCCTTGTGATTTGATTGTTCTTAGTGGTTAACCTAGGGTTACTATGGGAAGGTTAAATATTTAATTTCCTTAAAAGGCTTTGTCTAGTCGGTGGTGGTTGTTCCCATATCCAAGAAGGTCGTGTGCCTCGCCATGCAGTACTGGAAGCTGATTTTGGAAATAGATATTTAATTATCTTCGTGACCTAGGTGATTTGGATCGAACGTGTTAAGCTCCGCAGGAGATCCAAGTATAAACCTAAAAGAACAAATAAATTAAACTTAGGATCAAACGTGTTAAGTTCCGCAGGCGATCCAAGTTTAATTTAAAAGAACACATGGTAGCTAGGAAAAGGTTCAGACCTTTGTACAAAATTTTTGTACAATGGAACCGTTAGGTTTTCCGAGTAGCAACCAACAACATGTGCATAATTAAACTAAAAACCAAACACACAGAGGCTAAAACCTAGCTCTGATGCCAATTATTAGTTGCTACTCGGAATCCCGTTCTAGTTTCCCTGTACAAAAATTTGTTCAAGCATAGAACTTAACCTAGCGACCCATGTGCTCTACTGAAGTTAAACGGATTGCAAATGATTCTTAACATTATTAATCCAAGTTGCTCTTCAGAAGTTAAACTTAGATTGGAAATGATACTTAACATTTTTACTCCAAGTTTAACCGATGTAATCTTCCTAAGTTAAACCATATTACAGAAGTTGATTAAATATCTATTTCAAAGATTAGCTTCTAGATTAAACATGACGAGGCACTAGGCCTTCTTGGGTATGGGATCATCCATCACTTCCTAGACAAAGCCTTTCAAAGAAATCAAATATTTAACTTCTTACAGTAAACTAGGTTTAACTACATAGACCTCAATAGAAGCACAATATCGAAACATGAAATCGAAACTCAAAATCGATAACAAAAATGATAGCATAAAATCGATAGCCTCTTGTGTTTGGTTTTTCAAGATCTATACAAAGAACATGAACTAGTTATGATGCGGAAACAAATAACTAGTTATACCTTTCTTTGTAGCTTATAGACCTCTTGATCTTCTGTTGTATTTCTCTCCTTCTCTTGGACGTCGTGTGGGCGACGATCTACCAAGATGAAATCCACCCAAGCTCCTTCTTTTCCTCCAAGAATCTTGAGCCACCAAGGGATGCCAAAATAGGAAACTTTCTTCCTTTCTTCTCCTTCTAGTAACCGGCCACCTATGTAGAGTCTTCTCCTTTTTCCTTCAAGTTTCGGCCACCTTGGAATATGGATGCCGACCTTAGAAAGAAGACAAGAAGAGAAGAAGGAAGGTGTGTCGTTGGCCTAAGGAAGAGAGAGGGAGGAAGGGGCCAGCCACACCAAGGAAAAGAGAGGAGTGAATAGGGTTGTGTTCTCTCATGCTGCACCCTCTCCTTCTCTTTTATAATCCTTGGTCAAGGTAAAAGAGGAAAGTTTTAAACATAATTAAAACTTCCTTATAAAAAAAAATTTAACAACAATTAAAATCTCTCTTTTCTAAATTTCCTATTGTACATGGCAATAATGGAAAGTTTTAAAATTAAACTCTCTCTTTTAAAACATGTAGACAACTACAAAAAGGAAAGATTAATTAAAACTTCTCTTTTTAAAACATGGTTGCAAAAAGGAAAGTTTTATCAAAAATTAAAATCTCTCTTTTAAACATTATAGATAACTACAAATAAGGAAATATTTTAACAAAATTAAATCTTTAATCCTTTGTAGATAGCTATAAAAGGAAATATTTTAAAATTTTAAAACTCTCTTTCAAAACCATGAGGATGGCTATAAAAGGAATGTTTTTAACAAAATTAAAATATTTCTTTTAACCATTGTAGATAACTACAAAAAAGGAAATATTTTATTAAAATAAAATCTCTCTTTTAACCATTGTAGATTACTACAAATAAGGAAAGATTTAACAAAATTTTGTTTACAAAACTTTCTTTTATTTTACTTTGGACGACCCCATGCTTAGTCACCAAGCATGGCTTGGCCGGCCCCTACTTGGGCTCCATGAAGGGCTTGGCCGGCCCTAGCTTGGGCTTCAAGCTTGGCTTGGCCGGCCACAACAAGATGGGTAAGAATCTTGGCTTTAAGTGAATATAAGCCTTTATAAATAAGAGGCTATAACAGGGACCGAGATGAGGAATTGGTTTTGGTCTCTTGATAAGCTTGAGATTCCCGTGTTCGTCCCGAACACCCAACTCAAGTTTATCAATAATAACTCATACCACTAAAGAGTTATTATTGCACTACGGCACCAATCCCATATTACAATATGGGCTTCTTTTTATCATGAGTGTGTTTGTCTTCCTGTGTTTAAGATATCGAATATCCACTAATTAAATGAGTTACTAGCAACTCACTTAATTAATATCTAGCTCCAAGAGTAGTACCACTCAACCTTATTATCATGTCGGACTAAGTCCACCTGCAGGGTTTACATGACAATCTTTATGAGCTCCTCAGGGCATCATCAACCTAGATTACTATGACACAGTTTCATTCTATAATCAACAACACACCATATAAATAATATCATTTCCCAACTTATCGGGCCTATTGATTTAATGAACTAAATCGCACCCTTTAATAAATTAAATAAATAAATATTAAGTATATGTGCTTGTTATTATATCATGATTAAGAGTATGCACTTCCATAATAACAAAGATTTCATTCTTTTATATAGTCAATATAAAAAGAAACTACCTCAAATGGTCCTACTCAATACACTCATAGTGCACTAGTGTAATTTTATAGTCAAGATAAACTAACACCAAATTATACTATAACCACTCCAATGGTTTGTCTCATTCCATCTTGGTTGTGAGCTATTATTTATAATTTATAAGGAACTAATAACATGATCTTTTTTGTGTCACTTCACACCATTTTATCTATAATATAAATTAAATGGACAACTACACTTAGCATAAATGTAGACTTTTGACCAATGTGATTCTTATAAATGTTTATACAAAAAGCTAGGATTTTAGTATACATCCTAACAGACAAAACTTCCAATAAGGAGGGTGGGATGTGAAGACCCGATTTTGGACATACTTTTGAAGGTTAAGCTAGGTTCGGCTTTTAGAAATCTTGATACTATAAAATTGAATCCAAGTTTATGATTACTTTGTGTCATGTGTAGGTTTGGATCTTAGGGATTTCGGATATCTAGTTACGCTTATGTTTTTTCTTGCTCTTCATCATGATAATTTAATGAGTCACATGTAAATTTTATGTGTTTCAAATTTTTATTCTAGTTATATCTATGTTTTTTCTTGCTTTCTAACAAGATGACTTGGTGAGTCATATGTTAAAATTTAATGCTTATGTTTCTTTTGGTTTTATCATGATAACATAATGAGTCATGTGTTAATACTTTTATGTAATTTGGACTTGTTTTAACTATGCCTATGTTTCATGTGCTAAGTTATAATGGTATGGTGACCTTTCATCTAGCCATGACCTTTCACCTAGTCTTTTTAATGGATGACCCTTCATATAGCCATGACCTTTCATTTAGCAATAACCCTTCATCTAGCCATGACCCTTCACTTAGTCTTTTTAATGGATCCTCCATCTAGCCATCTCCTCATATGCCTTGTCCACCCCTTCATCTAGCCATGATTGGCCTATAAATAGCCAAGGCATTGTCTTCCAAATGCATACTCAAATCCTTTGAAAACTTTCTATCCAAGTGCTCCAAAAATTTGCCCAAATCTCATCCATATTTCGTGTAAGTTCCTATCCAAGTTTCGACCAACAAGTGCAAGTCCAAATCCCATAAAATTTCTATCCAAAATTGAAGAAGGTTTTGACCAAGTAAGTGGGCTTTTCGTTTCGAATATAGTTACGGTCTATGTTTTCATTTTATTATTGATCATTTTATACTGCTCATTTTATTTCCTAAATTCCAAGATGCACTATTATGACTCAAGTTAAATATGGTAAAAAGGAATTTCCAAAAATATGCTAAGATATGACAAGTTATGACCCTGATGCGGTGGGTAATAATAATCGATATATGGCCTCATCCCTTAGAAAAATTACATATAGGGGGCTGATCAGTTAAAGGAAATTTCTAGAAACATGATAAGATATGATAAGTTATGGCCCTGATGCGATGGGTAATAATAACTGATATATGGCTTCACCCCTTTGAGGAATTATATATAGGAGACTAATTAGTAATACCATAGAAAACAAGATGATTAATAGTGCTATAAGTATATATTTTCAATTAAGTTATATTTATATCATGAATTATGAATGTCTTACTATGTTTTGTATTCAGTTTATTAACTTGTTTTTGAGCATTTATATTCACGAGCAATGCCGGTGTCACGTGCCTAGGTCACGGGGCATGACAGAAAACCTTTCTCCCTTTGAAAGGGGGAGAAACCCCCTTTTATAGGACAGGGCATGACCCCATACATGGGTCATGTCATGGTCATGCATTTTGGCATGGGCACATGATAAATCAGCTCTGGAGGAAGAACACAACTATGTGTTTTCACACGGCCTGACCTTGACTGGGCTCTGGACGAGGAACATGGTTGTATGAAATCACACGGCCTGCCCTAGAATAACTTCTAGTGAGGGGGCACAACCATGGTCCGCTTGCTCTCGAGTGAGGGGACACGATCATGCTAAGGGGCACGGTCAAGCTCTATTCTTCTTCTAGGATCACTCTGTAGCACGCCTTAACTCTATTTTTACTCCGAAAAATACATCCTAATAAGAAAAGATAAGAACGAGTAGATCTTTTACAAAGAGAGTAATTATGTTGAAAATATGATAAAGAAGAGTGTAATAACATAGAACATACTTAAAGAAAATAAGTGAATGTACATTAAAATATGCATAAAAGTGTATGTAATCTATGCACATCATGAATTGCTTTCTATGTTCCTACAACCACTCAATATTATGAGAGTTTCAAGAATTGAACTAGTTGTGTTTATAAGTGTAAGGACTTGTGTAGAGGTGGAAAAGCCCCAAGAATCATCACCTTTTGTTGTACCATCACCTGAGCCAAAACCATTACATGATCTAGAAGTAGTCACATCCACTTTCTTAGAACCTTCAAGTACCTTTTAGCAATGTAAGGTCAGTATTTCTTGTAATCTTTTAGAAAATTTTATAAAGGTACCTAAAATCAATTTTGTGGAATGTGATTCATTTTTTCATTCATGCTATGTCAAATTTAATATGATTCTAGTTCTTTCTTATATTGCATTTGGGGGGGGAGGGTGTTTTCTTTTGGATGTGTAGATTTCACTTGGGCCAATTGGAAGCTCAATCTGAACCATCTTCAATCGCCTGAAAGAACTTTCAAGAAGATGAAGATGGAGAGAGCGCTGCTACACTACATTAATCTCATAACAACAAGTCTCTTCATAATAATATGGGACATTGAAAGAAAAGTATGGAATTATCTCACTCTAACAAAATTGAGATTTAGATGAGACTAAATAAGGGGTTGAGCTAATGGCCTTAAACAAGCGCTTCTTGGGAGGTACATCAAGTTCTTTCTTGTTCACATTTCTCTTTTCCATAACCCAAATCCTCTACTTAGTTTTTCTTGTCTATTATAGAGAATTTAAAGATTGGGAGGAGTGCAACCACAAGATGGAGGGGTTAATGAATTAGGTGTTTGGCACGCATCACTTGGTAGCATATCTAAACTTCCCTTCATAATACATTTTTCAATTATTGAAGATAATGAAAAGTTTAAGTCTAGAGGATTTATACACACTGTGGACTGTTAGTTAGTTTTGTTATATTTCTCTTTGCATAATAAAATTTTCTTCTAACTCATATCATATCATGTTTAATTCTTGTTGATATTTTGGATTCGAATAGAAGCATCCATGCATGCCTTGTCTATTGAGAAATATTTTTATATTTTTGATGTGTTTAGTATTAGTGCTCTATCATGTGGATGTAACATCTTATTTTTGGTGATTTATATTTTCCTATCTAGTAATAAAATTTTATAGAAGTGATGTTGAGTTGATTTTTGTTTCACCATATGTCTACTTGATAGTTTGACCATTACACTTCACTTCTGTTTGGTTTATGAAAGGTTGATTTAATACAACATAGTCATGATTTTTATTAGATTAATACCATAGTGACCATAGGTGACCCTTTCTCAATATTTTAGTTACTGGATTATGCTTAGTTTGTGATAGCCCATTTGAAAAAATTGAAATCCCAAGTGAAAAAAATATTTGAGATACAATAAAATATTTGAGTAAGAAAATGGAAAGAGGCAATAATGGGATAAAAAAAATATTTATCATGGGTCGAAAGGATGATATGCCCCTTTAAGACAGAGTTAGATTACTAGAGAAACATTTATCCATTTCTTTCAATATCGAGAATACCTTTAAGACTTTGTGTTGGGAAGAGGGGGCAAACCTCGCGTATGGTAGGAAAGTGTCTAACTCTAGAAATTTAACTAGGAATGGAATGAAGATTTAACTAGGAATAAACTAGACACTGTGCACTTAAGCTAGCTCATTATGCTTGGTGAAACTAATTGAATACCTTCGCTTAAAGATGATATTACTTGATAGGATTAGATGAACTAATTGAAATTAAGGAAATATGAGTTCACATGTATTCTTGATATTGATGTTTGCTTGAGGATAAGTAAATGTTCAAGTCCAGGGGATTTAGATGAGTGCATTTCATATAGGTTTTTATCATAGTTTGACACATATCTTATCCCATTTTATATGCATATATTTCATGTTTTCATCTTTTGTGCTTATTTGTGTTACTTTTAGTTCAGAGAACTACTCTTTGCATGTTTTTATTAATAGGGGCGCGAATCAGAGTGAAATCGAAAGAAGAAGATCAAGAAGTGAATGTTAGAGGATCTTGCGGCCGGCTAGAAGGGGGGTTGGATAGACGGCGCCCCCAAATCCTTGCTTCCTATGATGTTAGCGCAGCGGAATACAAACAAACACAAATAGAAAGCTAAACACTAAATACAAGAATGGAAATGCAAACCGCTAACACGATTGTTTACGTGGTTCGGAGATAACTTGCTCCTACTCCACGGCTGTCCGTAAGGTGGACGATCCCTCAATCCGTCGGTGGATTAGTCCCCGGAAACTCCGGCTAGCTCAACCTCCTTGTGGGTGGAGAAACCTCACCACAACACTCACCAACAACACTTGGACACAAGGGAACTTTGAGCACTTTGGTGACTACTAATTAGGCTTTAACCAAATCTAATTTCGTCAAGTTGGCCGGCCATCCCAAGCTCCTTCTTATAGAGCTTGGGGATGTAACGCCCACCCTTCTTACCCAACCAAAGGTGGCGCTACGTTCTTATACTACTTACGTACATGCTTTAGTTATAACAGCGGAAGAATAAAAACTTTAAAGAATTTAATTTATTAAGCATAATATCACATATTCTGATTTGTTCAAATGTGCATATATTGAACTTATAACTAAAAATATTAATTTGTCCGAATTGTCCTAGCCGAGCCACCACCACACACATCACTATCTGCTCCTCCTGCTGCTCCGTTGTACATCCAGCTTTCTCTTTTATCTGCGGTACAAGGAAAGTAAGCTATGAGCACTCATGGCTCAGTAAGTTCCTTTCCTACTCACTAAAACCGAGAATCATCGTATATCAAGAATGGATCAACATATCATCGTCTCAACTAATCATAACATAACATATCATTCTATTCAAACATATCATGCATATTTCTTATTCACATATCATTTCATAGAAGCATGAATATCATATCATAAAACAAATAAATCACAAGCATGAGACATACAAGGCATCATATTCATATCATAATATCACATGACATTATATCATATCATCATATAATTCAAGCACATATGAATGTAGGCAATGCATCGTGAATTTGAAAACTTATACTTAATAGTACTTGAAATTAATATCATCATCATTTGGGATCCCGGTTTGTACCACATACATAATGCGTAGGTCCAAGGTAGCAAGTCTTGAGCCCTACCATGCATACATACTAGGCCCGAGTCTTACTCCATCGACCTAGGGCACTCAAAGGCCCATTACTGACGAGGCCCGAGTCTTACTCCATCGACCCCGGGGCGCTGAGCCCACCCTTGGTACAAACCATAAAATAACTTATCATGCATAACTATCATATCATGTCCTTAACAATCTTTCATGCATTTATTCTTTTCATTTCTTTTCATTATGTATAGCATCTTCTATGCTATCACATATCATAACATAACTTCATTTCTTTTCATTATGTATAACATTTTCTATGCTATAACACATCATGGCATATTTCATAATATAACTTCATTATGCATATCATTTCGTAACTAAAGCAATCATGCATTCTAACTTATTATCATATCATTTTCATACAGCATGGCATAGACATATTTAATTTTGTTCTAGGGTTTCTAGGGCATCTATCCTTCATGGCCGAACACATAATGATTCATTTAGGTCATACAAACATGTATCACATTCACACATTATCAAGTTTTCATAAGAAGTACTTTTAACCCCTTAGGTTTCATTTCCAAGGCCTCTAGGTCCTTTAAACCTTACTTGGCCGAAATTCATAGAATATAAACTTCCTTTAAGTGGCCTAAAGCATGGGAAACCTAAGTAAATTTCATAGCAAGATTTACTAAGAACATCATACACAAGGTTGGATCATAAACAAGCTAGGACTCTTGTGATCTTACATGTCATAAATCATGTAACTAATTTTCTACATTCCAATTAAACATGAGAGCATTAATCATCTTTCATAACATAATATCACAGAGGTCATTGAGCATATTAGAATTTTGTTTAAGCTTCTCTAAACTATCACCTTACCATGGCCGAAATATTAAGAGTAAGGTTCATGAGTTTCTTTCAACATACAAGTATACAACTCTTAAGAACTTTATATCATGTCATATAAGCATAGTTATTTTAAATTCAAGGTCCTCCTAACCCTAAATTCTTTCTTGGCCGAAACATGAGAGTGGGGTTCTTTTGGTTCCAATCAACTTCCAAGCAAGAAAACCATAGGAAGGTCTTTAGCATTTCATAGAGGGAAACTTGCACTAGTTTGGTTAGACAATAATTTTCCTAACCTATTTACAATATTTTTGATTGAAATTCTAGGGTTACATACACCTCTGATCATTCATCATATATGTATACAAACATAGGGTAAAACTTTCTTTCAAGGTATAGAAAAAGAATCCGAAAATCACATGAAAGCCTTGTACCGCAGGTGAGGGGAAGCTTACCTTCTTTGCTTAAGTTTCCTAGAGTTGAGAACTTGCTTGTGGACCTTTCTTCCTTGCTTGCTTTGCTCGACACCAATGGAGGAAGAAGTGGCTAGGTCTTTTGGTGGAGAGGAGGAGGAAGAAGAGGAGGCTTCTTCCTCTTGTGTTGCTCGGCAACAAAAAGAAAGAAAGAAGGGAGAGAGTTGTTGCTCTCGGCAACAAGAGGAAAGAGGGAGGAAGAGTGCTCGGCACAAATGGAGGAGAGGAGGAGAGTGAGTTGAGGATGAAGCCCCCCCCCCTCCCTCCATGCCTATTTATACTAAAGTGAGGGGAGGAAAACTTGACTTGATTCATCATCCTCATTTACTTCTCCTCTTAATGAGAAAGAATATGCTAGAGAAATGCTTCTTGAGTTTCTCTCTTAATTTCTCTCCTTTCTTTCCTTTAATTATAATTCCCATCTCTCCTTTTACAATATTCACTCCTATCACACTTGGTTAACACATGCATGCATCCACAAGAGAACCAAGGATCAAATCCTTCTCCTAACATATTTTTGTACAAAATAATTCATGTATATGCATTATGCATAAATATTTCATACATGCATATATAATATCTTATATCTCTTTTGTTTACATTAATTCCTTGCATTATAAATCATGTATAGAACTTTATATTCTCAACTTTATTTTCTTTCATAAAGTTTTTAATCATCTAAATCCTTCCCATCGTAACATTCAACGTAGACTATCTACACATTCTTTTCATTACATTCATACTCTCATTGTCCTTACTTTATCTAGGCTTTCTAGGGGTATTACAGGGGAAATCAGCCTTGCTGATTTGCCCGTTACCAGTCGACTGGTCCATGCACCAGTCGACTGGTGCCAGCCCAAAGGCACTCCAACGGCTATCTATCAGTCGACTGGTCCCATGACCAGTCGACTGATCCCAGCCATTTCGGGCACAGAATGCTTCTGTGCTCACCACCAGTCGACTGGTCCCAGTACCAGTCGACTGGTACAACCCTAAACTTAGGGTTTCCCATCCCGAGTACATTTCACTCGCACTCGGACCCTCACGACTCACTTGACTCTTCTTTGCAGCTTTGACCTCTTGCCTTCAAGCCTACTTCCTTTGGCTCTCGTCCCTCGGATGCATCCAAGCTCGCGGCTTGTCTCCAATGTCATCCTTCGCGTATGCCTCGAAGTCGCTTCCCTCGGCCCTTGTCCTTGCTACCTTGTCCACGATCCCTCAGATGCATTCAAGCCCGCAGCTTGTCCTCAATGCCATCCTTCATCGGACCCAAAGCCGTCAACCTGAGTCACATGTGTCACCTGCAGTCCTGCACAACTCAAGTACACATATCAAATAACAAGGGTAAACCTAACTTAAACCCTTTGCCCAAACACCAAAACACATGGTCCCGCAGACCATTGGGATTGCTCCAACAATCTCCCCCTTTTTAGTGTTTGGCAATACGTTTAAGTTAGGGAAAACAAATAGCAAATAAACATGCTAATACACTGGACTTACGATGCCAAGGCTACACACTTGGACTTACTCCACCGAATGGACTTACGTTGCCAAGGCTACACACTTGGCAACCGCCGAATGGACTTACGTTGCTAAGGCTACACACTTGGCAACCGCCGAAACAATGTTTGTATCATGTATTGGAACCTATCCCAAGGCTCCCCCTACACCTAAGCTCCCCAATGAGCTAGGATTTTACCACGGGCTTTTTAAGAACCTATCCCAAGGCTCCCCCTACACCTAAACTCCCAATGAGCTAGGATTTTACCACGGGCTTTTTAAGAACCTATCCCAAGGCTCCCCCTACACCTAAACTCCCCAATGAGCTAGGATTTTACCACGGGCTTTTTAAGAACCTATCCCAAGGCTTCCCCCTATGCAAAAGCACTTAAGGTTTTCCCAATTTAAACCTTAATTCTCCCCCTTTGCCTAACATCCAAAAAGTTCTCCAACAATATCCCAATTGTTGAAAACTTATCATCTAACTGACCCTAAACTAATGTATTAATCCCCCTTGGATCCCATACATCTAACCGAGTTGACATGGTCACATACCAATGCTGAAAACAGTTTCAGACTGGTATCAGTCGACTGCCCCAAGTGCCAGTCGACTGCCGCCCTTCGACAGAACCTTATAGAAACATTCTGTAGTCGAAAAACACTGTTACCAGTCGACTGGTATCTGCACCAGTCGACTGGTACCCTTTTTCTGAAAAAATCAGCCTTTTCAAGCCAACTTCAGAAATGCACCAGTAATTCCCTAGACCTCCAAAAATTTCCAAATTTTGTGGAGAGGTCTATTGTACCAGTGTCTACTTGGGAAAAATACATTACAAAATGTATCTATCACCAATCCCAAGATTGAAACAAAATCCAAAACTAGCTAAATGGTTCAATTGAACCTTGACCTAAAGTCCTAGTTTTGCCTTCCTTTTGATGTATTTGCCCATATCAACCCACAATGCATCCCTAGCATTGGTTTATATGGCATCTATACATCCAAAACCAATTATCATGCAATATGACCCTTAATGTCATATTTCCATGCATGAAACATAATCCATGTCTGCCAATTCCCTAGGTTTGAGACTCAAGTCCGTCTCTAAACCACTTGGCACACTCCATGGCTCCTCTAGACTCCCAAGTAGTACCCACCTGAGATCCATTGGCCATGGGTCCCTATTTGACTCTTTGAGCTCCCCCTAGAGCTCTTAACCTTAGTCACCTCCCTAGGTGACTCATCTATTGTGACCAAACCACAATGATGTCCCTTAGAAGATCTCCTTATCTTCTTAACCTTGGACACATCATCCTTTCCATAATCATATGCAACCCTAGCATATTTCTTTTTATTGGCCTTGGATGACTCTCCCTTGCCCTTATCATGTGCCACCCTAGCACATGATCTCCTTTTGACCTTGGAGGGACTAGATTGGTATCCCAAACCCGATCTATCATTGTTGGGTTTTTGACTCCCCAACACCATACTTAATCCCTTAGATCCAATAGTGAATCTCTTAAGGAATTTCTCTAAACCATCAAGCTTTGCCTTCAAAGCTTGATTCTCCCTTTCTAGGTTCCTAACCCTAGAGTCAACATGTCCACCTTGGACATTCCTAGACCTACCCTTTCTAGGCATATGTCTCCCCTTCTTGGGATTAATGCCTTGGGTCTCTATTACCTTCTTCTCCTTAGGTAATGAGAATTTAACTTTCCTAGGTCTATCATGCATAGGTCTCCTAGGGTTATGATCGATATTTACCCTATTCCTATCATGATATTTAAATCCAAAATTTTGCATGGGTAAATTATAAGAATTATTTCTAACATGCATGGAGGAGTTTAAATTTGAATTAAACTTCAAGTTAGGATATACCTCCCTTACCCTTGAAGCTCCCCCTTGACACTTGCTTCTCTCCTTCTTCTCCCATTTCTTTAGATGTGCTAGCTTCTTAATTTCTCCCTTCTTGGGGCATTTGGTGTGGTAGTGGCCCTTCTCTCCACACGTGAAGCATATGATGTGCAATCTCCTCCTTTGGGCTTCTTCACTTCTACAACCCTTGTTAGTGTTTAAATTAACTTGAATGGGTTTAGGAGATACCTTCATCTTACCCATAGGACATCTACTTTTGTAGTGTCCCCTTTGATTGCACCCGAAGCACACAATGTGAGCTTTTGATTTTGCTTCGGTGGAGGTGCTCACTAGGTTGACCTCCAAGACCTCTTCTTCATCCTCTTCACTTGTCTTGGACTTTTCTTCAACCCTTGAGGATGTAGATGATGTCTCATCTTCCTTCTCCTCCTCGGATGTTGAGCATGACTCAACTTCCGTTTGCTCCACATCCTCTTCTTGAGCTACTAAGCCCATCTCCTTGGGCTCCACATCCGATTGGTCCTTCTTCTCCTCTTGGACCACTTCATCACTTTCTTCGGATTTTTCTTCTTCTTCTTGTGTAGGCAAAAATTCCTCCCATGGAAATTTCTTCACTTTGCTCCATAAATCATGGGCGTTCTTATATTCACCTACACCACTTATCACGTTAGAAGGCAAAATTTCAATCAACATTGATATTACCTTTGAATTTGCCTCCGATCGTGTGGTTTGCTCCTCCGTCCAATGTCGTGGTCGGAGTCTTTTTCCCTTCTTGTCTCTTGGGACTTCAAACGGGTCCTTGATCACCATCATGGTGTCCCAATCCGTGTTGAAGAAGATTTCCATCTTCATCATCCAAAATGTGATGTCCCCAAGGCTTCCTCCTTCAAATTTCGGAGGGACAATCAACCCGGCCATCTTGAGCTTCCTTGGCGGTTAGTCCAACGGAGAGCGCCCTCGCTCTGATACCACTTGTTAGAGGATCTTGCGGCCGGCTAGAAGGGGGGTTGGATAGACGGCGCCCCCAAATCCTTGCTTCCTATGATGTTAGCGCAGCGGAATACAAGCAAACACAAATAGAAATCTAAACACTAAATACAAGAATGGAAATGCAAACCGCTAACGCGATTGTTTACATGGTTCGGAGATAACTTGCTCCTACTCCACGGCTGTCCGTAAGGTAGACGATCCCTCAATCCGTCGGTGGATTAGTCCCCGGAAACTCCGGCTAGCTCAACCTCCTTGTGGGTGGAGAAACCTCACCACAACACTCACCAACAACACTTGGACACAAGGGAACTTTGAGCACTTTGGTGACTACTAATTAGGCTTTAACCAAGTCTAATTTCGTCAAGTTGGCCGGCCATCCCAAGCTCCTTCTTATAGAGCTTGGGGAAATCAGCCTTGCTGATTTGCCCGTTACCAGTCGACTGGTCCATGCACCAGTCGACTGGTGCCAGCCCAACGGCACTCCAACGGCTATCTATCAGTCGACTGGTCCCATGACCAGTCGACTGATCCCAGCCATTTCGGGCACAGAATGCTTCTGTGCTCACCACCAGTCGACTGGTCCCAGTACCAGTCGACTGGTACAACCCTAAACTTAGGGTTTCCCATCCCGAGTACATTTCACTCGCACTCGGACCCTCACGACTCACTTGACTCTTCTTTGCAGCTTTGATCTCTTGCCTTCAAGCCTACTTCCTTTGGCTCTCGTCCCTCGGATGCATCCAAGCCCGCGGCTTGTCTCCAATGCCATCCTTCGCGTATGCCTCGAAGTCGCTTCCCTCGGCCCTTGTCCTTGCTGCCTTGTCCACGATCCCTCAGATGCATTCAAGCCCGCGACTTGTCCTCAATGTCATCCTTCATCGGACCCGAAGCCGTCAACCTGAGTCACATGTGTCACCTGCAGTCCTGCACAACTCAAGTACACATATCAAATAACAAGGGTAAACCTAACTTAAACCCTTTGCCCAAACACCAAAACACATGGTCCCGCAGACCATTGGGATTGCTCCAACAGTGAAGACCCTATAGCCAGACATGGGTGCCCGTGCCCAACGACACGACCCATACCCAGCTCCGCTAGCTCATCACAGTCGCCTAGCAACCATCTTTAGTTCCTATATAAGGGTGTTGGGACCTCTTTTAGAGCTAGAGGGGGTGAATAGCTCACTCGTCTCGTCGATGATGATCATTTGTAGCAGAAATAAACTTGAAGCAAGCTCCCAATGCTAACACCAAGATTTACTTGGTATCCACTTCAAACGAGGTGACTAATCCAAGGATCCAACCCTCACTCACACATCCACTATAAGAACACTCCTTCTCATAAACAATCCAGAGGTGAAGAACCCTAGTATAAGCTCACACATAAAGAAATACAAGAAGAGAAGGATACAAGCTAATACAATATAAAATCTTACACGATTACAATCAAGAAGCCCTAGCTTGCTTCTTCTTCTTGTTTGGAATGCCTCTTGACCTTGGAAGTGCAACAGCACTTAACTCCAAGACAACTTCAAGAACTGGCGTGAACCTGTGTGCTTGAGAAAAAAGAAGTGGAAGAAGAGTTATCAAAATAGTGCACGCGAAATCCTTTTATCGGGCGCACAACGGCTAGGTTTTTTTTAAGCTTAATCGATTAAGCCTTCCTAATCGATTAGGCCAATCGATTAGGAGCATTTCTGATCGTGTAAGAACAAGCCATAAGCGATTAGTTGTACTTCATGAAACTCAGCTTATGATTAAGGTAATCAAATAGGAAGCTTTTTGTGTACTTTACGAAACTCAGCTTAAGCGATCACTCTGATCGCTTAAGCTTCAAACAATAGCATTCTGTTCATCGCAAAATCCCAGGTTAATCGATTGTCGTAATCAATTAAGCTTCAGTAATCGACTAACCTAGTCAATTACCAAGCCCTAACTTCCAAACCAAAGTCTAGGATTCCTTTACTCAACATCCGGTAAATCGTGACCTGTTGGAACTTCTCATTACCTAGCATCTGGTCAACCTTGACCTGTTGGGACTTCTCCACCAAGTGTTCGGTCAATCAATTGACCCACTTAGACTTTTCTCCTTATACCAAGTATCCAGTCAACCTTAACCCACTTGGACTTACCAACACCAGGTGTCTGGTCAACCTTGACTCACCTGGATTTCCATATATTTGGCTTCACTCACTAGGATTTTTCCCATGGCCTAGCTTCACTCACTTTGCCTAGCTTTACTCACTTAGGACTTTTACCTGCCTGGCTTCACTCACCAGGACTTTCACCTGACCTGCCTAGCTTCACTCACTAGGGCATTCACCTGACTTCACTCACCAAGATTTTCTTGTCTAGCTTCACTCACTAGGACTTTTCACATTTTGCCAAACTTCCCATTGGACTTCCCCTTGTCTAACCTCCAGTTAGGACTTCCCTATCAAGTATCTAGTCACCTTTGACCTTCTTGATTCTTCTTCACATCAACCTGGTCAAACCTTGACCAAAAAGAAAATTGCGCCAACAATCTCCCCAAATGGACGATTGCACCTGCAATCTCCATACATTGTCAAACATTAAAACTCAAACATAAAACTCAAGCTTAGTCAACTTGGTCAACCTTGACCTAGGGAAATTGCACCAACAAAGGGGACTCACCCGATTGGATAGGGGATCTTTGGCTAGGGGCTCCGCCCCTTTCCTTGGAGGAAGGTTCTCTCCTCTTGGGGGAACCCTAGAGCTTCTATATTCACCGATCTATCCACCTCCGGAGTAAAGAAGCATCCCAAAGACACCAATAAACTCATCGATAAGCATATCTTCTTCTCCTTTCTCAGATTTGGGGTTGTAAGAATGCTTTATTTTGTGTCTTTGGTTTGTAAATCCTTAATAATAGAGTAGATCTCCAGATCTAAGATTTAGAAAGTAGTTATAATGTGATGTATGAACTATGTATTTAGATATTTTCTTGTGCTATGATATGTTTGTTGACATATTCTATATGCGTTGTGCCTTGTATGTATTTGACAAAATATGCATGAGGTCAACTCATATAAATGTAGAGTTTTATTCACTGTGTAGAAAAGGGTCTTTGGATTGTATGACCAATGAACCCTTGAAAGAGGATATCCTTACTTTTACGATATTTCCTTGAAACAAATGGCAATTATCTATAAGAGAAGCTAATTAGAGTTTGAGAGGTTTTTCTAAATTAATATTATGAAGTGACTTGTGTAATCTAATGATTGTATGACCGGGGGAACTAGGGTATCTTTTTAACCGGGCTTTCTGTAATTGCCCCGAGGTAGTTTTGATATGGTCAACCGAGTTAAGTTAGGTCATGTGTGTATTTGATCCTTGTGTCTAAGTGTGCAGGAACTTAGGAACACAAGAAGTGAAGCGAAAGATGCAGCTAGTGAGAAGGATGGCACGGGAAGGGAGTGACGGGCTCGGTGCATCCAAAGAACGTGGTGCTGTGGAAGAGTACACCTGTAGATGAGAAGGACGTGCGTAGTGGTCTGAGGGATGAGAAGTTGGGGAGGAAGGCTACTCAAGGAGAAGGTCAGAGTTGGGTTCAGGTGAGCTCAATTTCGAACGACCGGAGCATCACCCAGGCGAGCAGAGCGAAAAATGATTAATAAGGGAAGTTAATCATTTTCGAATGAACAATGTCGAAGGCGCCTTCAAAGGCTTGGAAGGCACCTTCTATAAATAGTACCAAAGGCGCCTTCAAAGGCTTAGAAGGCGTCTTCCATGAACAGTGTTGAGGCATCTTCAATGGCTTGGAAGGCACCTTCAGTGAACAGCACTAGCCTTAAATGACCGTTTGTTACCGTTGAGTTGTGGATAAAATTTTATCCACTTGAAGGCACCTTAAACCCTTTTGAAGGCACCTTCCACCCATGGATAGGATCTCCCAGGAGCTATAAAAAGACCCCTAGAGGTAGAAAATATTCAAGAACTCTTATATTCATTTCCTAGCATATTTCTAAGCGTTCAATGAGTGTAAGAGGCTTCTTTACCTTCAACAAAGGAAACTTTTTAGTGCTTTTATTTGCCTTGGATTAACAACCACTTAGGTTATAACTAAGTAATTTTTTGCCTCTTTTTATTTTATTAGTTGTTCATTTAATTTATTATAATTGTGCTTCTAATCTGAGTTAAAAGATCAGGAAAGGGTTAATTTTATTTTTGTAAGTAATTCGCCCCCCCCCCCTCTTGTCGGCCGCAGTGGGACAAATAAGTGGTATTAGAGCCAGAACGCCTCAGAAGGACTAACCGCTGACTGAAGCACCGAAATAATGGTCGAACTGAGCATCTATCCATCGAAATTCGAGGGATTCCGCAACATGAAAAAAAATGCATGGAAGTATTTTTTAAAACAAATTTTGAATTACTCTTAATAATTAAATATGGTTTTGTAGCCCCTAAGGACCAACAAAGAGTCAAAAAAGAAGAGTACTAGCGGACTAAAAAAGATCAAGCATACTTTGTAGCTAATGGATGAGCCGAGTTCCACCTGCTAAGCATACTTCCACCCCAGGAAGTCAATCGGATAGAAAATTACGAATCAACAAAGGAACTTTGGGAGAAGTTCCTGGAGTTACACGAAGGAACGTCTAAATTAAGCTCGTGATACAGGACCTGCTCTGGAACCAACTGATGAGCCTCCGGATGGAAGAAGGTGAAACATTCACACATCTACACTCGAGGATTCAAGAACTAATCACTAGAATCATGAATCTCAGAGAAAAGGTAAAAAAATTGAGACTCATTAAGGCACGCAATGAATGCATTTTCAAGAACTACTGAATGGATGTCGATCGTAAATGCCTTCTATATATCCAAGGACCTAGAGGTAAGTAGTTTAAAAAAATTATTTTCTACCTTTGAACTAAACGAATCTAGATGTGTAGGGATCAGAAAGAACAAGGAGCCAAACAACAACGTAGTACTGAACACAAGAAGGGTCGAGTCAGATATCAGCACTTCTTTCGACGAAGATGAAAAGGCATATGTGGTAAGAAAATTCTCAAAAAATTTTAAAACTAATAAATTCAATAAGTCTTAGGCTAAGAAGTCTACACGGAACAAAAGACGAGTTTGATGCTACAACTGTAATGAAGAAGGGCACATCAACGATGATTGCCCAAAGCTGAAGACGAAGGAGAAGAAGAAAGGGTCGACCAAATCAAAGCACAACAACTTAAGGCAACATGGGACGAGTCATCATCGGAACCCGAAATTGAAGAGTATGTCGAATTAGCATTGATGGCAAGTCATTAAGAGGAGAGCATCGACGAAGTGAGAGCCACTTCAGAAGAAAGCACCAATAAAGGGGGAGAGTCAAACTTTGAAGTGAGGTATGCTTACTTCCTCCAAATCAACTTTACGAAGGTATTAATTCCATGTATAAATAATTTTACTAATTAAAATAAAAAAAATAATACTTTGAAAAAGGAAATTTTATACCTAAAAGTAATTTTAGCACACTCATGTCCTTTAGAAATGTATGAAAAACTAAAGGATGAAAATGAAAATCAAAGGACATAATTGAAAATTTTCTTCATGTGTTAATCCAAATAATTCAAGAAATTATAAAAGTCTAAATTGGTACGTTAAATTTCATAAGGATCAAATTAGAAAAATATCGTAAAAATATATACCCAAAAAATTTCTTATTAATCCAGTAAGTCAAAAATTTATTTCGGGTCCCCAAATCTTGCTTAGTATAAATAAATGATTATGCATGTATTTAATTTTTCTTAAAAAATTAATTTCATATACTTAATTTCCATAATTTTTATTAAATTTTTTTTCATATTGCAATAATATATAATCTGTTCATGTAAAATTTTTAGAATTTTCATTAGCTAAATAATTTTCTTTTAATTCTTGATTGAAAATTCATAATTTAAAATTTAAAATTTTTTTGGAGACTTATCTTGAAAACCCTAATTTTTTGTATACTTACCATTACATTTTGAATATATAGAAAAATTAGCCAGATTTTCAAGATAGAAATACTATTTTTGAATATTTATTTTAAAAAATGAATGTTATCTATTTAAAATATTTTTCATGCAAGTTGTCCTTAGAATTTATTATTTAAATATTTTTTGGTAATAAAAAAGTTGGTTCTTTATCTACTAAATTATTCTTAAAATTTACTGATAAATAATAAATTTTCTATGAATTATTTAAAAAAATATTTTTAAAATAAAAGAATACTCAAAAACTTATTTTTAAAAAAATTTTCCTTTGTTATATATTCTGTTGTCAATTTTTAAAAAAATTTGAGTGATTTGTTTGGAAAAAAATTTAATTTTAAAATTTATTTTGTAAAAATTATGTTTCTGTATAAAATATTTTATTTCTATTAAAATCCTTAAAATATTTCTTGTGGAAATTTTTTTTCTGCCTATTCATAGTATATGTTAAATTTTAAGAAAAATGTTTAAAATTTGTTGAAATATTAAACTTATTTTTAAATTAAATTTAAACAAATATGATTATTAAATCTTGAAAATTCATACTTTTGGAAAAATCTTTTATAAAATTTTTTTCTCTAAATTATATTTCTGTAGCCCTTAGAAATATTTCAAACTTTTATCTAACTATTATATTTTTCCCCCAACTTTATTTTGATGTGGTCAAATAGGAAGAATTTGGAGCTTAAGTTCGGGGGAGGGGTACTTTTGTAATTTTGCACTTAACAAAATTCCTTTTTTTTTTTTGTCTTGTTAAATGTTATGTCTTGTTTTTCCTTAACTATAACTCGAGTTGATGCACATAAAAAATGATGAGATTGTATGTACCCTGAGGTAGTTTTGATGTGGTCAACCGAATTAAATTAGATCCTATGTGCATTTGATCCTTGTGTCTAAGTGTGCAAGAACTTAGGAACACAAAAAGTCGAGCAGAAGACGTAGCTAGCCAGAAGAATGACATGGGAAGGGATTTGACGAGGTCGATGCATCCAAAGGATGAGGTGTTGCAGAAGAGTACATCGGCGAACGAGAAGAACACGCACGGCGGTCCGAGTGATGAAAAGACGGGGAAGGAAGGCTACTCAAGGAGAAGACTGGAGTTGGATTCAAGTGAATTCAATTCCAGATGGCCAAAGCATCATCCAAGCAAGCGGAGTGAAAAATGATTAACAAGGGAAGTTAATCATTTCAAATAAACAGTATCGAAGGCGCCTTCAAAAGCTTGGAAGGCGTCTTCCATGAACAATACAAAGGTGCATTCAAAGGCTTGGAAGGCGTCTTCCATTAACAGTGTTGAGTCACCTTCAATGGCTTGGAAGGTGCTTTAAGTGAATAGTTCCCACCTCAAATGACCATTTGTTACTGTTGAGTTGTAGATAAAATTTTATTCACCTGAAAGCACCTTGAATCCTTTTGATGGCGCCTTCCACCCACGGATAGGATCTCTCAGGGGCTATAAAAAAAATCCCTGGAACTAGGAAATATTCAAGAACTCCTATATTCATTTCCTAGCATATTTCTAAGCATTTAACGAGTGTAAGAGACTTCTCCACCTTAACAAAGGAGACTTTTTAGTGCTTTCATTTACCTTAGATTAACAACTACCTAGGTTGTAACCAAGTAATTTTTTACTTCTTTTTATTTTATTAGCTTTTCATTTAATTTATTATAATTGTGCTACTAATCTGAGTTGAAAGATCAGAAAATGATTAATTTTGTTTTTTAGATAATTCATCCTCCTCTTGCCGATCGTATCAGGACCAACACTTCTAGGTTACTTCTACGTAATTACATTAATCTACTATTAAAAAGTAAATCGGATAACTCTGACAATTGTATGACCGAAGGCTTAGGATAACCTTTTTTTCCAACCAGCAAATCTATAACAATTTGTACACAGCACCCAAGCAGCACCAAATCAGCAACATTAACATCAATAGAATGCCTTAATACTACAGATTACAAACATTCAAGCATGCCCACATAAATTTTAAAATCTTCCAATTCCAATCAACATAGAACGGACTGCACACCTCTTCCTGCACATAACTGCAAAAAACTTCCACAAGCCATGCAAACCCAGCTAGCAACCAATAACAAGCAATCAACACACCAAAGAATTAATCCAGATTATATAGCTTCTATACTTGTTTTCGCCAAAACTTGCCATCTTACAATAACATCTCCTGTGCAGAAAATTAACAGGCTCCATAAATGCTTGAAATATAACTTCCAATTCCGAGTGATTATAAACAAAACAAAAAAGATAACTCCATTAATAAAATTCCGCACACCAATCAGCTTTGGTAAATATCCTGTACAAAAATATAACTTGCTCCCCTTGTCAGCAAAAGAAAAATCTCTACACATCCAACCGATTTCTGATCCCAACCATCACAATTCAGGTTTCAAGGAAATTCAAGACCAAACAGAATCCAAAAAATTCCAACTGAAACCCCAGCCGGAAAGGAGCATCTGCTTCACACTAAAGAAAAACCTGTGGTCAAAAAACAAAAATAAACCATGTGATTGTAACACACAAGCATCTCATAAAAGCCAACTGCATTTGCAGAAACTTGGGCCAAAAAACATTCTTTGTCTTCAACCAAAAGAAAACCCCTAACATAAAGATAAACCAAACCAGTGCTCCACAATAACCCCATAGGAAAATCAAATGCACCATCCAAACCAAACAAATTTCAATAATTTCCAACAGAAACCTCCAGCCAGAAATGAACACCAGAAGCATTATACCACAAGATCTTCACAATAAAGGGAAACACAGAGCTATTCAAATCCTCAACACAGAAAGAAAACCAATAGCACCATATAAAGAATTCCACAAAAGAGGAAAAACCTACCAGAAGATCAACAAGCATCTTCTCCCATGGATTACCTCCACCGACAAAAACATAAATGAAACATCCACCTCATGGTTTAATCAGCAGCCCCAAATCAAACTCCATGATAAAAAAACTCCATGATTTCCAGCCACATATTCGAGACTTCAAACATCATCTAACCTGGCTTAGAAGAAAACCGAATATATGGAAGACCACTCTTGTCCAAATTACAAATTCCATGAAGCTCCTTATCAGTATCACGATTATAACAGATTCTATCTGTGTACAAATCAAAAGATACATGCAAGACATTATCCACCAGAGAAATGAAAGCTTGATTAGCAATGTAATCAGTTGCTGCATTAACCTCTCTATACACATGAGAGGTTATTCACCTCCCAACCCAAATTACAAATAAACTCTGCAACTTTACTATCCGGATTACTACAGCTTGGACAAAAAAAAGATAAAGAGGGCCACAATCCAACCAATTATCATACCAAAATCTAATTTCACCTTTGCCAAGAATCCAACCTATATTACTTTCCCCATAACTACGTATCTTCAAAAGCCAGCACCAACATGAGGAAGCATTACTTTTTAAAGAAACCACACTTAGAGAAACACCATCACAATATAGCTTAGACATATAAATTGCCCAGAAAGACTTTTGCTCCCTAAACCGAAACCAAAATTTCAAAGTAAATGCCATAGCAACATCCGAAAGTCTTTGTACCCCCAATCCACCTTCTAATCTTGGTTTGCAAACATCAACCTAACTAATCCAATGTAGTTTCTTATTAGAACTTGAACCACCCCAAAAAAAGTTAGCAAATATCATCTCTAATTGATGAAGAATAGATAGAGGGAGTAAAACTTGCATTAAATAAAGAGGCACCGAGCATAGAACACTTTGAATAAGCATAAGCCGACCTCCATGAGAAAGCCTAAAAAGATTCCATCCAAGCATCCTTGCCTCATTTTCTCTAACAGAGGCTGAAAATAAATTATCTTCCGATTATCAGAAAATATTAGCACACCTAAATACATGATCAGAGTAGCCCCTTCCCTAAAACCTATAATACTCATAATTTGACACCTTCTAGCAATAGAAACCATTTTTGAAGGATAGAAAGAACTCTTAGTAGCATTTATAGATTGCCCCGAAGAAACCATATATAAATCCAGAAAATTTCGGATCCTTTTAACACAATTAATCGAGTCATTCATCAAAATCATGACATCATCTGCATAAGATAAATGAGATATCCTCATAGCACATCCAAATTCAAAAAACATTTGAGGGCGTTTAACCTTTTAACCGAACTTTTCCAGAGTTACTTCTTTACTTAATGGTATTAGAACTTGGGTAAACTCTCAGGTGCAATCTTCGTGGGGTTATGCCAAACTTTAGTTAGATGCATTACAATAATATAAACATGGAGTTAGGTCGATGAGCAATGCATAAAGATATTAACTAGCATCATAATGAAACTAAAATCCTAGATTCATCCCTAAATCTAACTTCACCTTCGCCCTTCATTAACTTGCACTCCCTCTCTACTCTTTCTCTTTCTCTCCCTCTCCCTCTCTCTTCTCTCAATTTCTCTCTCTTCTCAAGCGTTAGTGACTAAACCACTTTCTGATTATCAAGACAATTCACCATGCAAAGTTAATTAGTGCTTAACCAATAGTCCCTATGGATCAATATTTTTATTATTTGATGTGCACTTATTGTTTCACATCAATAGTTCCTCTAGAGATCATATTAATTTCCCCATAAATAGGATATGGTTCTTGAGTAGTAGTCGCTATTCTGGGAGGTGGGCTTACACAAAATTTGGAATGATAGCGGCAGGAGGTTGAGAAACAGGAGAGTTATATCTTGGGGGTGGAGGAGTGTTAGAGTGTATACTAAAAGCCTAGCTTTTTGTAAACATTTATTTTTGAAATAAAGAATCACATTGGTCAAATGTTTACATTTATATGCTAAGTGTAGTTGTTCAATTAATTTATATTGTAGATAACATGGTGTGTGGTGTCACACATAGAACATCATGTTATCAATTCTTTATAAATTTTAAACAGTAGCTCACGACTAAGATGGAAAGGAACAAATCATTGGAATAGTCATAGTGTAATTTGGTATTAGTTTATCTTAACTATAAAATTACACTAGTACACTCAGAGTGTATTGAGCTGGACCATTTAAGGTAAGTTCTTTTTATATTGACTGCATAAAAGAACAAGACATTTGTTATTATGGAAATGTGTGCTCTTCATCCTGATATAATAACAAGCACATATATCTAATATTTATTTCTTTGGCTTATCAAAGAGTGCGATTTAGTTCGAAATCAATAAGCCCGATAAGTTAGGAAATGATATTATTTATAGTGTGTGTTGTTGATTATAGAAGGAAACTGTGTCCTAGTAATCTAGGTTGATGATGTCCCCAAGAGGAGCACATAAGGATTGTCATGTAAACCCTACAGGTGGACTTAGTCCGACATGACGATAAGGTTGAGTGGTACTATTCTTGGAGCTAGATATTAATTAAGTGAGTTGTCAGTAAATCATTTAATTAGTGGGCATTCTATATCTTAAACACAAGGAGACTAACACACTCATGATAAGAAGGAGCCCAAAATGTAATTTGGGATTGGTGCGGTAGTTCAATAATAATTCTTTAGTGGTAAGAATTATTATTGATGAAATTAAGTTGGGTGTTCGAGCCGAACACGGGAAGCTTAATTTTATCGGGAGACCAAAACCAATTCCTCCTCTTGGTCCCTATCGTAGCCTCTTATTTATAACGTATTATACCCACCTTCTTACCCACCTTAAGGTGGCCGGCCAAGCCTAGCTTGGAGCCCAAGCTAGGTCCGACCAAACCAAGGTGAGTTGGTTTCATTAGGTGGTCGACCCTAGCTTGAACCCAAACTTGGTGTGGTCGGCCACATTAAAATAAAAAGATTTAATTTTTTAAAATCTTTTCTTATGTGGAAGCCATCGTTTTAAAAGAGGGTTTAAAATTTAAAATCTTTCCTTTTATATTTTTCTACAAAAGATCAAGTGAAAGGTTTGATATCTTTCCTTATTTTTAGTTAAAAGGACGATTTTAATTTTTGATAAAACTTTCCTTTTTGTAACCATCCTCATGATTTAAAAGAGAGTTTTAAAATTAAATCTTTCCTTTTATAGTTTCTACAAAAGATTAAGAAAAGATTTGATATCTTTCCTTATTTGTAAATTGGAAAGAAGATTTTAATTTTAGAGAAAACTTTCCTTTTTGTAAATCATCCACATGTTTTAATAGAGAGATTTTAATTTATAAAAGTTTCCTTTTCTGACCAACCATGAAGGGAATTTTCAAAAGAGAAATTTTTATTTAAAAATTTCTGGAAACAAATTAGGAAGTTTTATTAAAACTTTTCTGTAATTTTGTGTTTAAAACTTTCCTTGTTTGGAGGGATTAAGGTGGTCGGCCATATATAGTTTGAAAGGGAAATTTTATTAAACTTTCCTTTCATTGGCAAAGAGAATAAGGAAGTTTTAATAAAACTTTCCTTATTTGCCAAGACCAAGGAATATAAAAGAGAGGGTAGAGGTGTCTCACCTCATAACAAGATATCTTCTTTGGTTCCTCTCTTCCTTGGTTGGTGGCTGGCCCCTCTCTTCCTCTCCCTCTCCTATTCTTCTTCCTTGGCCGACGGCATCTTTATCTCAAGGAGCTTGGTTGGTGGCCGGATCTTGCTAAAGGAAGAAGGAGAGATAGGAGGTTTTGTTTCTTAGCATCCCTTGGAGTTTGGTGGTGGTCGAACCTCATCTTCTCTTGGAGTTCTTGTGGTGGCCAAAACTTGCTTGGAGAAGAAGGAAGCTTGGGTGGTTCTCGTCTCGGTAGATCAAAAGAGAAATATGATAGAAGATTAAGAGGTTGTTGCTTACAAAGAAAGGTATAATTAGTAATTCTATTCCGCATCATACTAGTTTTCTTTGTATAGATTTTGAAATACCAAACACAAGAGGCATATGATTCTAGGTTTCGAATTTGTGATTCGACTTTGTGTTCTTTTGTTTTTTTTCAATCTTGTGGTTTGATTGTTCCTTTTGGTTAAACCTAGGGTTACTATAAGGAAATTAAATATTAAATTTCGTTGAAAGGCTTTATCTAGGAAGTGGTGGATGCTCCCATACCCAAGAAGGCCTAGTGTCTTGCCATGTTTAACCTGGAAGCCAATCTCTAAAATTAATATTTAATTGAATTTGTAACATGGGTGGATTTGGATCAATAATGTTAAGTATCGTTTGCGATCCAAGTCTAAACCTCTAAGAATAGATAAGTTAAAATTGGAATCAATAATGTTAAGTTCCACTTGTAATTCCTAATTTAATTTCTAAAGAACACAATAGGTTGTTAGGAATGGTTCAGGACTTGTACAAAATTTTTATACAGGGGAATGTTGGAGTGTATACTGAAAGCCTAAGCTCTTAATCCTAATATAATAACAAGCACATATATTTAATATTTATTTCTTTAATTTATCAATGGGTGAGATTTAGTTCGATGAATTAATAAGCCCGATAAGTTGAGAAATGGTATCACTTATAGTGTGTGTAGTTGATTATAGAAGGAAACTGTGTCCTAGAGATACTAGGTTGATAATGTCCTCAAGAGGAGCTCATAAGGATTGTCATGTTAAACCCTGCAGGTGGACCTAGTCCAACATGACAATAAGGTTGAGTGGTACTACTCTTGGACTTAGATATTAATTAAATGAGTTGTCAGTAACTCACTTAATTAGTGGACATTCGATATCTTAAACACAGGGAGATTAACACACTTATAATAAGAAGGAGCCCAAAAATGTAATTTGGGATTGTTGCGGTAGTTCAATAATAGTTCTCTAGTGGAATGAATTATTATTGATAAAATTAAGTTGTGTGTTTGGGGCGAACACGGGATGCTTAATTTTATCGGGAGACCAAAACCAATTCCTCCTCTCGGTCCCTATCGTAGCCTCTTATTTATAGAGTACTATATCCACCTTTACCCACCTTCTATACCCACCAATAGGGGGCCGGCCAAGCTAGCTTGGGAACCAAGCTAGGGTCGGCCTAGGTATAAATTGGGGTGGCCGGCCCTAGCTTGAACCCAAGCTAGTGGGGGCCGGCCAAATTAAATTTAAAAGGAATTTTAATTTTGATTTTTATTATGTGGAAGAAATAATTTATTAAAGAGAATTAAAATTAAAATATCTCTCTTGTAAAAGATCTACAAAAGATTAAAGAAAGATATTAGATCTCTTTCCTTATTTGTAGATTGGTGAGATATTTTATTTTTTCTTTAAAAATTATTCACATGTTGTAAAATTAAAATTATAGAAATTTCCTTTTATCAACCATGAAGAGATTTTTAAAGAGAAATTTTAATTTTTAAAATTTTCGGAAACAAATTAGGAAGTTTTAGTTGTTGATTAAAACTTGTCTAATTTACCTCTTTTGATGTGGCCGGCCATTAGAGATTAATTGGGGAAATTTTATTTTATTTTTCTCAATTAAATCATGTCAAGGGAATTAAGGAAATTTTATTGTAATTAAATTTCCTAATTTGCCTAGGCCAAGGAATATAAAAGAAGGGGTGAGGGTGCCTTCATGAGACACAACCTCTATTATTTCTCTCCCTCTTTTATTCCTTGGAGTGGTCGGCCATCCTCTTCCTCTCTCCCTCTTTGTGGTGGCCGAAACTCTCAAAGGCTTGGAGCTCTTGTGGCGGCCGGATACTACTTGGAGAAGAAGAAGAAGAAGAAGGAGAGAAAGCTAGCATCTCTTGGAGCTTGGTTGGTGTTTTGTTCTTCATCCTTGGTTAAGCTTTTTGTAGCCGAACCTAGCTAGGAGGAGAAGAAGGTGGTTGTGTTGGTTGCTACTCGAAAAACCTATAGGTTCCACTGTACAAAAATTTTGTACAAAGGTCTGAACCTTTTCCTAGCTACCATGTGTTCTTTTAAATTAAATTTTGGATCGCCTGCGGAACTTAACACATTTGATCCAAAACTTAATCTATTTGTTCTTTTAGGTTTTGACTTGGATCTCCTGCGGAACTTAACACGTTCGACCCAAGTATCCTTAAGTTATTAATTCCATTAAATATTAATTTCCATAATTGGTTCCCAGTACTGACGTGGCGAGGCACATGGCCTTCTTGGATATGGGAGCAACCACCACCGACTAGACAAAACCTTTTATAGAAAGCTAATATTTAATTTCCTAAAATAACTTTAGGTTAACCAAAGAGAACAATCAAATCACAAGGAAAAGAAAATACAAAAGAACACAACATCGAAAAACATATTCGAAATTCTAGAACGTAAGCCTCTTGTATTTGGTATTATTTCCATAAATAACTAGCATGA